>NC_046374.1:31148119-31333119 GCF_011125445.2 Fundulus heteroclitus
TTGGGCCTCTGAAGCCAGCAGAGAGCTGCAGGTTCTGCCGGTGGCCGTGACGTCGGCGCCGCTTACAGGAAGCCCGGTCTGAGCCGCTGGTTGTAGTCTGTCAGGGCGGGGGGGAAACGTGTGGACTCAGCTGATTTGAAGCAGCGTGATGTGGTTGTTTTTTTTTCATGGCGTTCGCCCATTGATGGCTGTGCTGACAGGAAAGCCGGCACTTTGGCGCGTTCGGGTACTTTTTTTTTATTGATGTCAGGGACGTAGTTAGTAGAGTTTCCTGTTTTGGTTCTTTTCTGATCAAGTAGTTGAGCAAATAAGAAACGATGATGATTCATGTTTGCATGTGATGATGCACGTTAACATCGGGGTTTCTCAGTACCTTCTTTTTTATATTAAATGTTCTAATTGAGTATTATCTTGAAGGAAAAAATGTTTGCCGATAAAATTAGATTAGCGTTTTCGTGTATATTTGTAGTAATCGTTCAAGCCGCCGGTCTAGATCAGAGCTGCACGATACGTAGATTATTTATTTTTTCTGTCGTCATCGCAGGATAATTGCATCGTCGCAGTAAATGCGATATTTAGTACAAAAAAAGTATTTCAAGTGTCACAGATCCACACCTGGTGTATAGATCATGTGTTTGGCCGGTTTCCTGGGCTCTAGCCGTCCGTAATGCCGACGTCAGACGTGTGGAATCAACGTCATCAGCGCCTTTTTCAACACTACCATCATAACTTAGGGTTGGACGATATATGGAAAAAAAAGCATATCGATAAAATATAAATCATATTGATTGATATTGATAATTATCAACAAAATCAAAACATAGATTTTAAGTGCAGCCCTGGGCATTGTATACTGTTGCTTAGCAACCAATTTTTAGATACAGAACACACAAACACTGAATTCAAACTCGAACCTTTATTCAACCAACTTTTTACCAAAACTACAAGAGGAAAAAAGAACGCGTGCTCTCTGAACTCTTTGAAGGGGGCGGAGCTTGGTTCCTGGGTCTGCGTTGTGATTGGTTGGAAGATGAAATTATTTAATATTAACCTACATGGCTAGAATGCCAAAAAAGGAAAACCTTTCTCCTATTGAACTTTTTACTGACCTTTTTTTCTATCATTGATGTACGTCTATCGATCGATTATATACCGTTTTTGAATTATCGTCCAGCCCTATCATGACGAATGAATGAATTTTGACTTTCTTTTTTTGCGTGCGTGTTTCCAGTGGTTATTTGCATTCTAATTAGCATTTTCTAATTTTTCACCATTCCACTAAGGGCTGAACCGTCTGCGCCTCTAAAGTAACCGGCTTGACGTCGTGAATCCGGCCGCGCGTTTTCTCCCTCTTATAAAACGGGTTTCTGCCGTAGTGCTCGTAAAAAGCTGTCGTTGAGAGACCCGCCGCAGGAACAGAAAGCAGCGTGTCGACGCGAGCAGCCGGAGGTACCGTCGTCCTGCAGCTGATACCACCCACTCTGAGCACAGGTGTGGGCGTGCAGTCGTCACCTGAGGCCACGCACATCATCTGCCGTGCTCCCTTCACGCGCTGTTCACGCTTAATTTTGCCGCTTCCCGTTCCCGGCGCCGCAGACTTGTGGGTCTGGCGCGCACAGTGCCATATTGTGCAACACTTTGCTATGGGAAAAAAAAAACATCAAACTGCATTAAGATCAATTAATTCTTATTGCTTTTTGTTTTCTAGTGTCCGTGACAGAGAATCCGTATCAGAATACATATCAGGATTTAAATAACAGCCTTGATGTGCAGAATCTTAGTTGTTCTTTCTTACATTTTATGAAGTAAGATCAGAAACGTGACGAGTTAATTTCACTCTGTTAATGTAAATGAACTTTTGTATCGGTGCCAGAAGCGGACCTGCAGTGGTCATTCCAACTTCTCTTGCAACATTTATCTTTATTATAAAATGTATTTAGATGTTTACTAACTTTTTAATGAGGGGAAAAAAAGATCCACGCTTTGCCTTTTTTTGGCGATAGTACACAACTGATTGACAGCTAACAGCAGTATGTGGGGGAGGGAGACCTCTGCTCCATTCATATTAAAAAAATGAGCTGAGAAGACTGTAAACTTTCTTTAAACTGACTTTTCTAGACAGTGACGTACCCTGGATGCAGAAGCGAGGCCCCTGCTGGGTGGTGTCCTGCCCGTCGTCGTCCATTCATGTTGACTCTCTCAGCGCGGCGGACCCTGCCCTCTCTAACGTTGCTATAAAAAGCTTCTAATTTATCATGTGGCTGAATGGGAGAACTGAAACGGTTTGTTTGAGGTCAATAAATCTTTTGTCAAGAGACGTTTGAGCTCCGGCAGGGCCGCTAGATCAAAGTTAATTCGTCGTAATCATTTTAAATCGAACCGATGACTGAACATGTTGTTGTTTTTCAGACTGTGGAGCAGAAATCTCAGCAGACAGCAAAAGCAGATGAGACTCGCTCTCTCTGCAGGATTCGGGGGTTGATGTTCCCGACCCCGCTTGATAAAGAAAACATGACATCCGGTGTGGCTCCGGCAGGGGGTCGGCTCTTTGGTTCCAGTCGGGCTTTCCCGCGCTCTTACGCTGAACCCGGCAGTTTTAGTCCGGCTGGGACGATGACGGACGTGCTTTGACCTCAGGCTGTTGCAGACGCGGCTCCGGGCACTCTTGACGGAGTCTGAACTGATCAAAAACCCGGGAGTGTCGCTCCTTTTCGTCGGCCTCTTGCAAGCTGCAGCACTAATCGCCGCGTACGTAATCACAGGCTCCACCAAAGCCAAACTTCAGAAACAAGGGGAGCGTTCTGAGCTGCTGGGTGAGAAACTATCAGCAGGCCGGAGCCAGCTGCCGGCAAGTTTTGATTATGGTGTGTGAGTCAGATTTTCTGTGGGCTGGATAAGACGCCGGGGGACCATTTTTAGACCCGGCCCTCAGTTTCTCTCTACCCCCCAGTTTAAAGTAAAAGCACATGACGGCACGAGTAGCTGCTGTGTTGGCTGGAGTTTTAGCAACACAACTGGCAGGTCAGCCTGAAAGTTACATAACCCGAGCTGTTGGTGTTACTCGCCATTCAAGATGAAATGCCAGGTTCGGCCAAACGAACAGCCAGACACGTAGAAATCAGCTGCTGGTGATGGCAAAGTAAGTTTTGAACACTGCTGCGTAGGGCTGGAGAAAAAGCATATTGATTAAATGGAAATTATATTGATCGATATCGATAATTATCAACAAATTCAACACCTAAACTTTAAGTGCAGCCCTGGCCATTTTATGCTGTTGCTTAACAACCAATTTTTAGATACAGACACTGAACTCAAACTCAACCCTTTATTCAACCAACTTTTTACAAAAACTGCAAGTTTTTTTTTTTTATAAAATAAAAACGCATGCTCTCTGAACTCTTTGAAAGGGGCGGAGCTTAGTGATGTAGAGTTCCTGGGTCTGTGTTGTGATTGGTTAGGAGGATGTAATGACTGTAATATTAACCTACATGACTAGAATGCATTAAAAAAAAGGAAAACTTTTATTCCATTGAACTTTTTGACCCTTTTTTGTATCATCGATATACGTCTATCAATCGATCATTAGCGTTATTGAATTATTGTCCAGCCCTACTGCTATGGCTATTTTTCATGATTGAGTCTAGTTGTACGTGTAAATATTTATATATCGTGTTTTTAATCTTCAAAACTTTATCTTATAGGTGAGGGTGCTCAGAAAAATTGGCTGAGTCTGCCATTTTTAAAAATTCCTCATTTCTAATCATGTTCCGGTCGGATGGAAACTCAAAGATCTGATCTTTTTACCTGATCAGTTAGGGCACCAAACCCAAGGTCGTCCCAGCGGAAACCCTCTTCATTGTAGATGTTATGAATGAAGAGTCAAAGTTGGCTGTTTTGAGGTGCTACAAGGCTTAAAAAGAAGAAGAAAGCACCAGAATGTATAGAGTTTACTTTAAAAGGAAGCTAGTTCCTACAACATATTGAAGCTGTTTCATTGGAGCTGCAAAAGTGAGAGAGAGCAAAACTTAAAGCAGATAACAGGAAGGCTGACAGGAGTACAGCAGACTTTCTCTTTTTTTGTCCTTTTGAGCTTTCAGGCTCTGTTTATTGTGGTAAACACTTGATTTAAAAAAATAATAATAATGTTACAGCCTCTCAAACGTAACGTAATGGTCCAGATTCTCAAGTGACTACATTCGCTGACAGGATGATTAGTCATTAATCACATTTTTAACACTAAAGCCAGTTTAAAATACCACCCCCGTAAATTTTTTCTTTGTTTTAAAACAATTTTCCTTTTTTTCCTTTTTTTTGCAGGAACTTCTCCCTCACGCTTATTGTTACATAACCTGGGGCCACTCGTGGCCCGGAGGGCTGGAGCTAAAAATGTTGTTTGTTTTTGTATTTTAGTTTATTTTAGTCGGCTGGTCCTGCAAGTTAAAACTTTCCAACAACCAGAAATCCACCACTTAATTTAGATCGGTGCACCTCTAGTAAAAAGGTGCAATTAAATCACAGATGACCATGTTGATTATCGGCCCTAGTCTTATGTTTTATGCAATAATCTTAAGGAATAGGACACATTTATTGTATTGCAAAGAGTGAAGGGTGGCAGTTTACCTTTTTTTAACAGCAACCTTGTCACTGAACTGCTGTACTTTGTCATTGCTTTTATTATTATTATTATTATTATATATATTTTTTGCTTTTAAAAGGTTTTAAAGGACACAGTGACAATGGTAATGTCCAGAGTGTGCTGACCAGCGACTGCTGGCTTAATAACCGTTTAAATCACACTTACAGGCATGTTGATGTGGATCGATGACATGCTGGTTTCATATAGAGTTGCACTGAAGTATTTTCAACAAGTTGTGTTTCAAATAGTTTGAATATTAGTGCTGCATTCCAGTTGTACTTGAATTACGAAACCACTTGGGACAGCCAAAGAAGTCGGAATTATGAGTCGGGAAAGTCGGAGCGACAGGATCAAAGTCGACTTCCGCATTCAAGATGGCTTCTACTCGCAGCAACATAGAGTGAAGCTTCATGGTTTGGCTGTTTTTAGCAGTTCACTATTATTTATATAACATTTAGTCAGTTGCATACGTACGGGTTTTTCAGTGGTCATCAGAGGGGAAGTTTACATGCACCAAATACCACGTAGACCAGTGTTGTTGCCATTCTTATCGTTTTACGTGTTAACAGAGGCCATATGGCCTCAACGAACAATGAAGAATCGCTTCCTATTGTTAAACGTTTAATTTTCAGTCGAACAGTTCAGCACGGCTTAGAAAAATATAAAGTGAGTTTAAAAAGCCTTCCCAGACTCAGGTTGGCTGTATTTGTACATTTAACAGTGGCTTTGGTGCGAGCGTCCATGTTTGTTTGCTACTTGCAGAACTTTAGCGCTGTTAGCTCTGAGATCGCATCATCTCCGACTTCCCAGGAAGGCAACAAATCAAATCAAATGCAAAGAGGTTGAGTAGAAGCAGGAAAATGGTTTACCTTAGATATACGTAGAACACAAGCAGAACAGGTTTTCAGACCTATTCAGAATAACTTTATTCGCTTTTCACAGACTGTTCTGTTGACTCTGAATGAAAGAGTCTGTTAACACCCATCAATATCTGGCCTCTGAGCACAGCAGAACTTGCTTTTAATTTAATTAGATCCTGTCCAACACAACAGTAATGACGAGTTTTAATTGGCCCATCAATAAGGCTGCTGCGCACATGGCTGTGAGAATGTGCACAGCAGGCTATTCTTTAAAATGTCATGTTTACCTATGGTGATATATCACTTGGAGGCTTTGAGAGTGCTACAGAAGAGCAAACAGAGGAGACGTTTTAGCAGTCAGCCAGCAGCCCATCATTGTTCCTATTGTCTGGGCCGACTTCTGCTTTTCAGTCTGAATTACTAAACTATTCGTCTGCCTCAAAAGGCGTGTTGCAAAAATGTTTTCTCTCAGCTAATTATGTTTTTTTTTTCTTTTTTAGAAAAGTTCTCTGGAAGAAGGAGGGAGCGTGTATTGGGCGCAGGTTCTATTTTTTTGAGCATTTTCTTTTATTACATTAAGCGAGGTTAGACAATCTCTTGGTTTTAGTGCACATGCAACATTTTCAATCTTAAAGCGCTGTTTAAGATTAATTATCGGGACGAATGACTGTAATTTATGGATAAACGTGGACCAAAACTACCCTTTTTCTCGTTTTTAACGCTGTAATATCAAACATTGACAGTAAAAACTTACCTGTCCTACTATTTTTCTGATTATTTAATACAAAAACTCTCTTTCCTTGACTTCAAACCACCAGGCAAAAATAGCTCTAACAGCATCCTTTGTGAAAATGGTGGCAGAGTAAACATTTCTGTGTAACATTAAGCCCGGCGGTGAACATTTACTGATGAATTCCTCCTCTGATGAATCAGAGCTTTTGTTTTTGCCAGTTCTCTTGTGCAGAATGACTCCGCACGTCGCGTTGCGATGCCGGAGCGACAGGAAGCGTTTAAAGGGCAGCGAGGCTTTCACGTGACGCCGCTCCGCAAAGGTCACTTTACCGAACGTGTTTGGATTTTTCTCTCGGAGCAGCTGTGACCTCTGACCTCTAACGCACACAGAGCTTTTTGTGCAGATGTTTGAACCGTGGCTGAAAAAAAAAAAAAACGCGGGTCTCTCTCTCTCGCTCCGTTCCTCCGCGGCACAAATGGCTTCACCAGAAGCGCCGTGTTTGTGTGTTTGACGAAGCGGGCAGAGGTCGGCGACCTCTGAAGCCGACGTTGTCTCCGTCTGAGCTTTCTGTGAGTGAACAGCATACCTGCTGCAGCTGGAAAACGTCAGCCTCTGCTTCCTCACTTGCTCTGTTGGCGGACAGATGACTGTTTTTGACACGGTAAAGCAGCTTTGAGGATCACTAGAACCTTGTCAAGCAAAGGTTGTATGACCTAAACCAGTGGAGGGCAAAAAGGTTTGAAGTATGAGTCAAAATCATCAAATTTAAAAACAGAAAAATCTGAAATATTTTAATGAAATACATTTTTTTTGTGGAGAAGGGATCTGAAAAATCAGAGAACCATAAACCACCTTTCGGGCATGTTAGTCAGTAAAAAAAAGAACGACAATTTCCAGAATTTGGTCTCGGTCAATTGATTTTTTTTTTTTTCCTAGCCTCATGAGACCATCCTGATCTCGCGAGCTTTCAAGGTTTCACTCGCAGATCAGTCTGGCTACTTTCCGTTAAAGAAAATTTGGAGCCGTTCACCAAACGAACGTCCAATCAGCGTTGGCTTTGAGGCGGGTTGAGGTGTGACGCAACGGGAAGCGCGACAGTTCAGTCTAAAGAACATGGCGGCTTCAGCCGATGAAACTAGCGTTAGCGTGGCTATCGAGCAAGTTTTATCGGAATTACAGAGAATTTCTTCTTCGGCAAGAGCTTGTGTTTTCGTCGTCGCTGTTAGTACGTCATATGCTTCGTTGATCTGATTGGTTTATTTGGCCCGTCTATCACCAACAGAGGCCAATCAGCTAACCAGTATTTTCGCCCCTTCCCAAAATTACTTCAACGGAAGGTTTCCAGATGGATATGCGGAGCAAATCCATCTGGCGGAGTCAGGTTGTTCTAGAAAAACGGTTTTATTTCGTGGCACTAGTTGTCTTTATTTGACAGAGAGTTGAAAGAGAGGGGGAAGACTTAAACCTGGGCCGGCTGTGTCAAGGACCAGGTCCTGCATACAAGGGTAGCGCTCTAGTGATTGTGCCAGGTTCAATGAACTGGTGGACGCTCAGGCCCACTTTTATCTATAGGTAAAAACTACTAGAGATACAACAATACAACATTTTTTTTATGTGTGGAATATTTCAGTACAGAGCTTTTGGTCTGGCATGCTCGTTTACTGAATGGATAAAGTGTTTTAAACCTGCACGCTTGTTGAACATCTAGGTCACAGGTGTCAAACTCAAGGCCCGTAGGCCGAATCCGGCCCGTGAAGGTAAATTATCCGGCCCTCAAAAGCCAAAAAAAAAGGCATATCATGTCATAAGGTAGAGGCATATATCCCTTTTAAAGTGTATAAAGTGGCTAAAACTGTGCCTCCTGTAAGTGTAACCAATATCAACTTTTTTTGCAGATAAACTGGGCCTGAGGCAATACTTTTATGTTACTGTGCATTTTTTATATTTCTATGTGAACTGGAATGAAATTATGCAAGGAAAAGTCTCATCTATATATGTGCGACCGGCCCTTTTAATGACTTCATGACGCCAAATTGGCACCATATAGAAATAAGTTTGACACCCCTGATCTAGGCAATATACAAACTTAAAGAGCAAAGTTACACGCTCCGCTGTGCAAATTTTATTAAAAGGAACCAAAGCGGGACTTCCTGCTACCACTAAAGTTTGCTTGTAGGTGACATTACGGTTTCTTATTTAGCTACAGTGGTGATGGGAAGAGACGGCTAAGGCTTTGTGCCGACGCTTTTCAGCAGGGATAAGATCAAGGAAGCTTGAATGATTAATTACGGCGCTCCAACAATGACGAGCCGAGTTCAATCAAGAGTAACAGTATAAAGTCCAAATTCAGCTCTCTGTTGCAAACAGCCCTAAACTCAATGGCAGACCTGAACAACAGGGGTTTTCCCCACTAGTTGCTCTTCAGTGGTGCATTCAGGTGCAACATATCATATAGTAACGTTATAACCTATTGAAAAGGCACCAAACTGTGACTTTTAAACTGGGATACAAAGGTGGGCCAAGCCTTTTGAGCGCCAAGAGGCGAGTTTAGGTTCTAGTTGCAGATCTAAGCTCTGAGACCCGTCTACATGCAAACAGCAGTGCCTTTTACACGGCGCCTGTAGCTCTGGCAGACTTGACCTATCGGATTAGTGAATCTTTCTTCCTGGATGTGCCAGTCGACAGTACTGACTGCCTCCATGCATGTCTGTTTGACATGCATGGAGGCATCGTGGTGCGGAGGAGCCGCACCACGATGTGCTTGATGTAGGACTCGGTTCTATTTTTAAGAAGTGACATATTACAACACAATGTTAATATCTTTGTACATTAGGTTTTCCCTACTAAAGCTGGACGATAATTCAATAACAATAGATATCGATCGATAAAAGTTCCTTTTGCATTCTAGCCTATCATGTAGGTTAATATTACAGTAGTCATATTCTCCCAACCAATCACAACACAGACCCAGGAACCAAGCCACGCCCCCTTTGAAGAGTTCAGAGAGCACGTGTTATTTTTTTCTTCTTTTTAAAAACGTGTAGTTTTGATAAAAAAGTTGGTTTAATTAAGGGTTGAGTTTGAATTCGGGGTTTTTATTTGTGTGTTCTGTATCTAAAAATAAGTTGCTAAACAACATCATAAATGTTCAGGGCTGCACCTAAAATATATGGTTTGCTTTTTTTCTATATCGTCCAGCCCTATTTATACATTATCTTTCAAGGGTACAGTAAGATGCAGACAAAACATCAGGAACCGCTAAGTCTGACTTCAGTACCCTTTAATAAAGCCGACCATTAAGGAGAATGACAGATGCTCAGATCAGATGTTCTCCGGTCCACGTTGCATCAGTACCAGTAAACCAACTACTTGCCAGTTTATAGCAAACAGCGGTTGATTAGCGCCGTCTCAACACATCTGAGAAACTTGTTTGCTTAAACACGAGCCGTGCTTTTTAAATCCGGGTTAGATTAAGTGGTCGGCATGTGTTGTTGTTGCTGAATGTCTGCGAGTGATACAACATCATTAAGATTCCCAGACTGCGAGTCGAAGCAGGCCTTCAGTGGAACATTAAGTGGAACCGAAGAAGATGGCGCGCCGGAGGGTTCCTGCAGGACCCGAGCTTTTTACAGAAGCTGTTGTTCTTACGCTACAGCGACGGTGAAAGGTCAAAGCGTTTGCCTCAGGTTTCCATGAAATAATCACTTCCTGCAACTGTGCAGTTTCCTGAATCACCGTTGATGTGCTTTTCTGTTCACCGTTTGCTTCCAAACACGTTTTAATGTTCCTCTTCAGACAGAGCAGGTCTGAAGAGCGAAAATAAAAGCGAAAAGTGAGTCGATTGTCTTGTGTTTGTAATGAGGGAGGGCTCTATATTTACAGCGATTCGTTCCTCAGCTTGTTCATTGTTGATTTAGTCACAGCTGAGGAAGCCCATGTGAAAACGTGTCTCACACTTTTAGCTGGGGAAAGTATTTTAGGACAGATTACAGTAACATGGCCCGTGTTAGTCTTAGAGGACAACAATGGTAAACTAAGCTTTTCTCTGTAACGCTACTAGAACTTCTTGGTGCAATGAGAACCTCTGTGTTTGCGTCAGGGTTGAGTATGTATCTCCATATCTAGACCCAAATCAAGCTGCACAAAACTCAGCTTCTTTGCAAAATGTATTAAATATTCTTCTACAATCAGGTCCTGGCAGTCCTTATGTGGCATATTTGCCTGTACTTGAACAAGGGGCTATCAGATCTAGCCAGTGGGAAAGCAAAAGGCTCTTTGGTTTTCTGTGGAGTCCCTGTTGTTGCTTATTAGATCATTACATCTTGAATTATATCTTATCAGCTGGTTTCAGTATTTTCTTTTGGCCTGAAGTGCATTATAAAACAAGCAGCTGATTATGTTTGTCCTGAATGACGCAGACGCACAAAGAAAAATACTGGTTTGATTATTTTTTTTTGTCCGCTGAGGTCAAACCAGATGATTATTTTCAAAATATATATTATAGTTATTGAATAGCATGAATGTAATTACTGTAACACTTCATTAATGTTTATTTGTAAACAGAGTTTCCCCCAGAGAAACAGGTAGTCCTTGTGGTAGGTGTCGTGTACCATAGCATGCGTCAAGCTTATAACAGCTAGCATTAGCTTATTTTGACCCAGAAGTTTTCTCCCATTTTATGTTGAACTCAAACATTGAGAGCATTAAAATAAACCAACAACGCTTAGCCAGGGAGGGGGGCACCAGGCCTATAATACTATGGTGGTAACCCTGCTCCTTATGTTATTGGTAATCTTCTTTTTTGGTTGGTAAAATGACCTAGCCTCGTGAGACCATCCTGATCTCGCGAGCTTTCAAGGTTTCACTCGCAGATCAGTCTGGCTACTCTCCGTTAAAGAAAATTTGGAGCAGTTCACCAAACGAACGTCCAATCAGCGTTGGCTTTGAGGCGGGTTGAGGTGTGACGCAACGAGAAGCGACAGTTCAGTCTAAAGAACATGGCGGCTTCAGCCGATGAAACTAGCGTTAGCGTGGCTGTCGAGCAACTTTTATCGGAATTACAGACGAGCTAACGAGCCTTTACCTGCAGCAGCAAGAGTAGCTTGGCTTGTGGTTGTGTTTTTGTCATCGCTCTGTTACGAGCGACGACGAAGCATGTTGACGAGTACGTCATATGCTTCGTTGATCTGATTGGTTTATTTGGCCCGTCTATCACCAACATAGACCAATCAGCTAACCAGTATTTTCGCCCCTTCCCAAAATTACTTAAACGGAAGGTTTCCAGATGGATATGCGGAGCAAATCCATCTGGCGGAGTCAGGTTAAAAATGACCAAGAACAATTTGGGGGGGTGGGAAACTCCATAATCAACCGGGTTCCTTCACACTTTCAATGACAAAGTTGACTTTTTAGATACAATGTTAAGCTGCTTTTGGACAGAGGGACAGTCTGATCCAGACGTACGGACAGACTGTCGGATGGTTTGGCGGACATCTGGACGGACGGACGGACGGACAACTGTGGTGGATGGATGGGTTGACAGTGTTGTGACCAACAGGCAGTCAGATAGACGGACAGACTGGCAGTTAAATGGATGGATGGATGGATAAACAGAGGCATAGAGGAAGAGACCGATGGACAGACATACTACTTAGTTGTGATTGGATAGAAGAACTAACATATGTACAAAGACTGATGGATGGATGCCAAACGGATGGACGTTCATGCAGGTGGTGGATTGGACGGCTAGACAGACGATGAAGTGAATGGACATGTAGACATTCAGATGGATGGATTGAAAGCTGATGGACAGGTGGATGATGGACAGATGTACAGAAGATGTAGAAATGAATGGCTAAATGCCGGAATGGGAGCTGAGGGACGGACGGATGGCTCCTTCTCGTGCCTGACCTTCTCTGGTTGACGGATTCTCTCGTGTTTCCAATCACAGAGAACAAACTGACCCAAAGTCCTCACCGTCAGCTCCGTCTCTCGCGGTGCCCGACGTCGATCGTCAAACTGAGACGTTTGACGTGGAGCTCACCGTTTTTTGCCGCTGGAGTGGGTTTTCACCAGAGTTCTGCTCTGGTTGTATTTGTGAAGGTGGGCCTGCCGTTCCCAGCTTTGTCTCCTGCCGGCCTCCAGGAACCAGACGCGTGTCTCGGTCCTGGCAGACTCTGCTTGTGGTCGTCGACACGCACCGCGGGCGGTAGTCATCACCGAATGTTTGCTCTGAGCAAACCCAGATTCTCTGGCCCAATCAGAGCCATCTTTAACAATTTGCACAGCGGGATACATTCATTATTTTGTCTGCGACGAAGGAGGAAGTTGTTTCATTTCATCATCAGCTCAGGCTCGGTACAGTTGATACAGTTGTTTAAACAAAACCTAAACAGTCCTAAGATGACGACTCCGTCACATCGGCTTTAGGTCCTGAATCGTCATGACTCGGCTTTTTCTGCCGTTGTTGGGAGACTTTGTCCGGTCGCCTGCGTTCCCTCCGGGCTCGCCGCCCCTCGTCGTTATTTTGGGTGCGTCTGCGCCCAGCCGAGCGTCTCGGCAGACAGTGAAGCGCTGTGTTTGCTCACAGGGCGGGGCCACGCTGCGGCTGCCCAGCGGCTCTTTTTATAGCCCGGAGAGGAGAACTCATGCAGCATCACAGGAATATCATACGCTGCTGTGAGGGCGTTTATTAAATATTCCCTCGCCGCTTCTGGACGTCTGAGGGCAGAACGTCGGCGCGTGTCACACATGGCCTGTGTGGATTTTTAGAGTCACGTGACGGGCTTCAGAAGGACAAAACCCAATGTTTTCTTGACATTTTGCTCCTTTTCAGACTGACTATTTCAGGGCGCTCTAAAGTTGTTGTTAAAGAGACAGTAACAAAATGAATCTTGCAGCAAAAAACAAAAATGTTTAAATGAGAAAATAAAATGTGTGAAGAGCCTCTCTATTTAAATCTTTGAGGAACTATTTGGAGACTGTCAGGCTCTTTTATTTTTCCTAGTGTTCTGGTCCTTTACCTCCTTCCTGGGTTTAAAATAACCTAATTTTTAATCCAGTTAATTTTTAATCCAGATCTGGGCCAACCCTGGGTGGGTTCAGCCCAGCAGGGTTGGGTTTTATTTTATTTATTAATTTTTAACCAGTTTTTGGTCAAAATAACCCAACGTACCACCCAACAGCGACTACCCAGCAGCCCAGTTATGAAAGGAACATTTATAAAATGAATAAAACAGCATGTTGTTGTTGTGTGGTTAAAAACATTTCACTTTTATACACCAGAATATTATTCTCAAACTAGATAAAGCTTTTGATGCACATCTAATGACAAAAATGAAAGCTGCAGTATTTAGATGAAGACGAATTTGTCTAAGAATGGTGCACATGTTTAGGCTACGTGAGAACAGAACCACTGACTATCTGTATGTAGCTGGGGATGCTTACTACACGTTTATGTGATCGGCTTAATGTAACCACAAAATGACAGACAAGAAGAAGAAGTCAAGCTGCTTTTTGTGTCAGAAAAATAAAAAAAATATAATGAGATAACAAAGTAATAGACTAAGAAGCAGGAAAACCAACTTCACCGGTTGATCATTAGCAGATGCAAATAGTGGTGATGTGGTGGGAATTTGTTTATTTGTTGACTGACTAATTGAAGCAAATTGTAATGATGGATTTTTAACCCAAATGACAAGACAACCCAAATCTTGCAGAAAAACAATGTCTCCGTCGGGCTGTCTGTGAAGAACTCTGTAAAGAAGAAAGTCACAGTGTTGAAGCTGATCTCTCAGAGCTTTGACCTGAATCCAGCCAGGCTCTCGCCGATGCTCCTCTGCTGGCAGAAACATGGAGGAAACTTCCACCACAGCTGCAAAACGCACCCATCCCAGACGCAGATAACACGAAGCGTGTCTGTAGACTAAATGAATCCTCCAACTGTATATGTGAGCTGTGGTGAGCTCACAGTCGGGCCTCCAGACGTGTTTTGATCCGCAGGTGTGCTCGTTCTGGGCCAGCGACGTGAAATAAGCGACAAGAGCAAAGGCAGATAAAATAAAAACTTTGACTGTCCAACACAATATTTCTCTCTAGACCAGGGGTGTCAAACTAATTTCTATATGGGGCCACTTTGGCGTCATAAAGTCATTAAAAGGGCCGGTAGCACGTGTAAAGACAATACTTTTCATTTCATAATTTCATTCCAGTTCACATAGAAGTATAAAAAATGCACAGTAACATAAAAATAGCAACCTTAGGCCCAGTTTATACAGTTTATCTGCAAGAAAAGTTGATATTGGGGTGAGTTACACTTACAGGTGGCACAGCTTTAGCCACTTTATACACTTTAAAAGGATATATACCTCTACTTTATGACATGATATACCTTTTTTTTTGGCTCTTGAGGGCCGGAAAATTTACCTTGACGGGCCGGATTCGGCCCGCGGGCCTTGAGTTTGACACCTGTGCTCTAGACTAACTTTTCTGATCTGTTTATTTTAAAAACGGGCTTACATGTTTTTACTGACCTTTTTTTCTTTATGAGCTCCATTGGGTTCCAGTAAAGTTGAATTGACTTTATTCATCCAGCGTCAGATCAGGAAAAAAAGGTCATTTCACGACAGAGAATATAATTTAAACATATTTCTGTTTGTTTCAACTCGACCCTTTCCCCAGGGTGGAAATTTTGATTTCACGATGAAAAGCATGAGCCTAAAAGCACGACATGACCGAAACATCATTAGTTCAACTTTGTAGTCCAACTGTTTTTAATATTTGCTTTTAGTTTCTATTCTCCCATATTTTATTCTGTTTCTACATTTTATTCCAGCTTGCTTTTATTCTGTTTTTTATTTTCCAATGTTTTAATCATGTAAAGCACTTTACATTGTCTTTGTACTGAAATGTGCTACACAAATAAATTTGCCTTCCCTAGAATCTACCCTAACTCTGTGAGCTAAAACAACGCACTGCTTTCTGTTTAGTATCGCACCTGTGCTGTTTATGCTGAAGCACACTGTTAGCGGCTTTAATAAATAATTCAGTAAACATTTTAAGCATTTTCACACCGGCGCTTAGCAAAGCACCGCGATCTTCATCCAAACAACTTCCTGTAGCTAGGTTTGCATTGCATTATGGGACGTGGCGGAGGAATTAGACTAATAAATAATGGCGGCGCGTGTTTTTCGTGAAGCATAAAGCCCCTCACAACCTTCACGACGTCTCTTCAGCGTCATTTGGTGTAGTTCTCAGAAAATCTACCAGCTCTGCTTCCTGGGTTTGTCCCCGCCCACCACACTTCTGACCAATAAACAGGCTGTATTTTCCAGCGTGGTTTTAAGCGACAGGTTTTTTGGCTCGCCTGCAGATTTCTCTCTGTGAAAAGAAGGCAAACTATCTGAAAAAGTTCCAAGTCAACAAACTCAAGCCGAGTCGGACCAAAGTAAACGGACTGCGGGGCTGAAAGCTCCCCCCAGGAGCAGCTTAGGGTCTCGCATGTTGAAGTTAAAGTGCAACAGTTTGACGAAAACCTCCTGCAGCTGTTGTTTGGGAAATGAGTATCAGTCCTGGGAGATGAGCGCGGCGTTTCTGTGTGTTTGGTTCCTGTTATCTTTAACTGTCACGCTCATTTCCTTCTGTGTTTTTATGGACTTTTCTGTGTGTGACGGCTCACATGAGGAAACGAGGCGGGGGGGGGGGGGGGCTATGAGAAGGTTTTTGGAGAAATGCAAACAGGAAAAGATGACACTTCCAGCAATTTTGACACTCTGATCAAAGCGATTTTTGAGATGATCCTTTAGCATGAGAGGAAAGACTGTCGTTGGTCTGCAGCGGTGCTACGCTGGGGTATTCCTGCAGGTAGACGCGTGTTCTACCTGTGCAGGTACGGACTCTCTCTGGGTCCTCCAGCTTCCTCCCACAGAGCAAAAGCGTGACCGTTTGGTTGCCTGCTCTAACGTTTGAAAACAACAGAACGTCAGAGATGAGAAAACTGAAGAAATATCACGTAAAAACTGAGCAATAAAATATGCTTTGATGCATAAACACAGTTACGTAGAAATGCTTTTGTCTATGAAAGGGAATTACCGATGAAAATGGGTTTTATCCGTCTGATCTCCTGCAGGGAGAAGCAGAGATTTATCATGTTTGCTTGTCTTTCTGCTCCTTTCAGAGTACCCAGATTGATCCGGAGGAGCTGTTCACTAAATTGGATCGAATCGGGAAAGGATCGTTCGGAGAGGTGGGTCCATTTTCTTTCACTCAACGTCTTTTTCGTTCCTTTCTTTTTGCTCTTACGGATCCTGTTTCCTATTTTCATGCCAGTTCTCACCTCAGCTTCTCTCTCATGTCCCGTTTTGGGGCTCCACTTGCAGCACGTTTCTTTAAATCCTTTTCTTTTAGGCCGTCCCGCACCTTCGCCGGGGCTCGTCTCTCGTCACCTCGCCTTTATTTTGTCCCGCAGGTTTTCAAAGGCATCGACAATCGCAGCCAGAGCGTGGTGGCCATCAAGACCATCGATCTGGAGGAGGCGGAAGATGAGATCGAGGACATCCAGCAGGAGATCACCGTGCTCAGCCAGTGCGACAGCCCGTACATCACCAAGTACTTCGGCTCCTTCCTGAAGGTAATCAGGCGACCTCCTCTCTCTGCCGGGCAGAGCTCAGTCTGAGCTGGAAGGAAATCTGCAGGAACATCTGCCGGTGATGAGAGGGTGAAACGGTGTTTGACGGGAAGCAGAGCGGCTGCCTTTGAAGGAATGTGTTTAAACTCAGATAGCAGCTTCCGCCATTTTCCCCCCCAACACGTGGGACGTTGTGCCGACATTTCTTTAAGTGGAAGTTCACGTGAACCGGTTCATTTATATTAGTGATCTAACTCAGACCGCGCATATTTTTCCACTCACTGTCATGTGTTTCAGTCATTTATTTATCTATATGACCATATTATCACTTACAGATTATGAAAAGCCCAAAAATGTGTTCTAAACTGGGTTCTAAACTGGGTTCTAAAGCTGAAATGTCAGACCACAGAGAACTACGGTCCAGTTTCTGCAATACTGGCTCTAGGTTCTCCTGCATGAATTACTGCATCAGTGCGGCGTGGCATGGAGGTTTTGGAAGCCCAGCAAGGCTGGACGATATAGAAATGAAGCTTATTGATATGATAGAAACCATATTGATCAATATTGATAATTATCAACAAATTAAAAACATGTATTTTAAGGGCAGCCCTGAACATTTTATGCTGGTTAACGATTTATTTTTAGATACAGAACACACAAACACTGAATTCATACTCAAAGCTTTATCCAACCAATTTTTTTTTTTAGCAAAACTAAAAGTTTTTAAAAAGAAAAAGGTTCCTGGGTCTGTGTTGTGATTGGTTGTGAGGATGTAATGATTGTAATATTAACCTACACGATAGGCTAGAATGCAAAAGGAAAGAAAGCTTTTATTTGATTGAACTTTTTCTTGACATTTTCTTTCTATCATCGATATACGTCAATTGATAGATTTTTTAATCAATTCAATTATTGTTATATAATTATTATCATTTATTGAATTATCGTCCAGCCCTAAAGCCCAGGTGTCTTTTAAAACGGCGTCCTGGTCACCTACATTGTTGGTTCTGGTGTCTCCCAACCGCAGCAGCTGTCTATAGATCCTCTCTGACTGTGGAAACCAAAATGTTACCCTTTTTCCCGTTCAGCTAACCTTCCTATATTCTGCTTGAATTGAACAGCTAACTCCCCTTAGCTTTTAACAAGACCGTTGGCGACCGTCAGCATCGCCGTGTCTTAATGTCTCTGCATGAGTTCTGCCTGGTGGGACGTGTAACTGGGACGGAGATCGGTTTTGGTGATGTTAGCCGCTGTGATGGACAGTAGCTTCTGTAATGTGACGCTTGTCTGTTGCTCAGGGCAGCAAACTGTGGATCATCATGGAGTACCTGGGAGGCGGCTCGGCGCTGGACTTGGTGAGTCTGCAGACACGTTTCAGATGGAGATGTAGAGCATGGCTGTTCGTAGCAACACTTAGGGCAGGGTTTTATTCTAATTACACATATTGAGATTTTACCTGTTTTTCTGTTTTGTTTTATTATGTAACTTGAATTGTCTGGTTCAACTTAGACATTTGTGTGTTAACAAAAGCACAGCGGTACCTTTTTTTAAAAAAAAGATATGCATATGTTGAGCGTTTGAGATGAAGCTTAAAGGACCACATTTGTTGCTTCAGTAACAAATGAAAACATCCCTCCGTCCATCCTTTGTCTTCCCCCGTTTGGGCCGCGGGGGAAACGGGTTCAGGAGAGAAAAAGCAGACATCCCTCGTCCCGGCGACATCCTCCAGCTCATTCTGGAGGTCCTCAAGGCGTTCCCAGGCCAGAAAGGATGTAAAACCCCTCCAGCAAGTTCTGGGTCTTTCCCGGGGTCTCCTCCCTGTGGGAGAAGCCCAGAAAACCCCCAGAGGGAGGAACCCGGGGGGAGGGGGGGGTCTCCTGATCAGATATTCAAACCCCCTCAACTTTGAGCTCCCCCCAGATAACAGAGCTCCTCACCCTTTCTCCCTAAGGCGGGGCCCAGCCTCCCTCTGGATGAGGCTGCTTTAGCATCCTGGGTTTCCTCTCTTTCTGTCGTGATCCATACCTCATCACCACATCCAACGGGAAGGTAGAAAACCGTCCCAGTAAGATTTAGAGTGTTCTTTTTGGATCATGTGCGCTGAAGTTGAGAGGAAACCAGGACCAGTCTGCCTCTGGCAAAGCTGAGCAGGTCCTCTGGACAGGTTGATGAAATGTTCCGCTCTTCTCTCCAAGAGACGTGGTCAGTCTGTAGAGCTGTAGGGAAACTCAGCCTCAAAGGTTGGTGAAGGTTCTCAGTCATCCAGGTCATGTTCAATGTGAAAAAGATTAAAAAATAAAACAACTGGACCAATAATGAGCCTAAGGACTCTCCATTTTTGGGCCGATCACCTCCATGTGAATATAAGCTCTAAGGAGGCCTGCAGGTCTGTAAAGCTTAGAACTCCACACTCCTCCAGACATTTTGACTTAAGAAAGCTTCCTGGGTGGGAAGCAGAACGTTTTCACCTTCAGAACAGAAGTCTAGTTGTTTTTATTTTTTAACCTTTTTTTTGGACAGGCCTTATGAGCAGTGCTGTCGCGCAGCGGATAAACAAGTTGAACAGTGTTCCAAAAAAGTAAAAAACAAAGATACTGGACTTGTTTTCCGTAGTTGAAGACGTTTCGCTTCCTCTCCAGAAAGCTTTCTCAATTCAAAAAGTCTGGAGTAATGTGGAGCATCAAGCTTTATACCACTGCCCAAACAAAGGCCTTGTAATGGGTTCGATAACATGCAGATTCAACAGAAACAGGTCCACCCCTTAAGCCGGGCGTACACTGTACGAGTTTTTCCCCTTTTCGGGCCGATTCTTCAGTCGTGCGAGCATTTTTTGAATCGGGTCGAATTTCAGCTTGATCGTAGAGGGGGGAGGAGGGGGGACTGGCTTCTCACGACTACCTCCCGATCAGGAATCGGACGATCGGTGAAAATCAAACATGTTTGAAATTCAGTCGGCTGTCGTGAGGTTTTCGTGAGCGCATCCTGCTGTTCAAGCAGAGCTACGAGGGGGCGCCCTCCCCTCCTCTCAGTCCCCGCCAGCGGAGGGAGGGAAGCGGGGGTCCCTGAAGCAACCTCCGGCCGGTGTTGGGGAGGGCGAGCCGTCCGGTCCGCGCAACGCGCTGGCTGCCTGTTTCGGCACTCCTCCGCTTGCTGGGGGGGTGGGGGGGGGGGGTGCGGGCCGGGCGACCTGCCGTGCCGCGCGACCGCCGGTGCGTCTCGTCCCTCCTCTCTCCCCTCCGTTCCCCCGATGCCCGGTGCCTCCTGCGGGCTTCACCAGAACTGGGCTCGACCCCCTGCTCTGGGTCCCTGTCACCCACCGTCGCTCGCCTGCCTCTGCCACCACAGCGAGCGGTCCCAGAGGGGACACGACGTACAGTGTGAGCAGTCCGGTCGCGTCCGAGCGTCGCGCCGCACAGATCGTGAGCGGTGAACTTTTTAAACCCCGCGGTTCCCTCGCACAGTTTGAGATGTATATAAGTACCACGACTGAAAAACTCGTACAGTGTACGCCCGGCTTTAGTGATGAGCGGTTGTTAAAGTCATTAAGGAAGCGAAACGTCTTCAAGCTACGGAAAACAAGTCCAGTTGCTTTGTTTTTTACTCTTTTTGGAACGACCATGAACCTGGATGACCGAGAATCTTCACCAGCACAAGTTTAACGGTGACAATCAAAGCTGGTTGTCCACATGCCATCAACCTGCCAACCCTCATGGCGCCCGTTGTGAGCGAGGGACGGTCTAATGAAAGATGGCCGCCTTTACCAGCGTCGTCTCCTGTCATGTGTGTGTGTCCGTGCAGCTGAAGGCCGGCCCGTTCGACGAGGCGCAGATCGCCACCATGCTGAAGGAGATCCTGAAGGGGCTCGACTACCTTCACACGGAGAAGAAGATCCACAGAGACATCAAAGGTGCTGAGCGCTGCGCCGCAAAAGCTGGACTTTAAGGTTTATTCAGCATAAGACGTCATAGGCAACGGTTTAATGTAGGAGGTAGAATTAAATCCGATTAATGTTGGTTATTTAGCCTTTAAAGGAGCAAGAAGCTCCTACTGAGGTGTTTCTTTTTTTTCATTGTAGGTGACGCATAAATGCAAAATAAATTATGTAGGAAAGAATGTAAAAAGAGAAATGTTAATCCTAAATGAACTGAGGCAAACATTACGACAGAACAGGATTTATAAAAACGGTAGAAATAACTTTGTCCAATTTCACCACCGCTTAAAGCTAAATAAAATAACTTTGTTTTGGTTTTGATTTTAAGAGATATGCAATAAAACCTTTATGAGTTTTCACTAAATATTTGAACATCATTGTGGAACAAAAACTTTGGAAACGCTGAGTCTGGGTTTTGTTGGACATTTTTTCTAATTTTCTCTCTTTTTTTTCTGGCCCAAAATTGAGTTAAATCTAACTCTTTGGAATATAAATGGATTCATTTAGTGCTTCTAACTTAGGTGCCAACATTTTCTAACCAACTTACTAAGCAATCATTCAGAAATGTGACATCTTGAAGGAGGATTTTGCTGTTTTGCTTCTTCTTCTGCGTCTGGATTGGTCTAATGGCCTCCAAACCTCACAATAACACTGGATGGTTTTCTGTCATCAGATTTTACTGCCAGTTTAAATATATAAAAATATAAAGTCCCAGCAGTTTGTTGCACATGTCTGACAAGTTTATCCTCAGATAATGTCCAAGTTTTGATATGACGGAAAAGAAAGTGACGATGACGCCGTTTCTCCGCAGCCGCCAACGTCCTGCTGTCCGAGCACGGCGAGGTGAAGCTGGCCGACTTCGGCGTGGCGGGCCAGCTCACCGACACGCAGATCAAGAGGGAGACCTTCGTGGGGACGCCCTTCTGGATGGCGCCGGAGGTCATCCAGCAGTCGGCGTACGACTCAAAGGTCAGACGTTTCTCCTTTGTGTCGCTAGGACTTCATTTCACCACACGAATAATAAATAATCTGAAGCTGAGGCCTCTTTTTATTAACCAGCAGCAGCAGCAGCCGGTTAATAAAGCTGCTCCCTTCCATCGCATGTTTACTTTCGCTTCCACCAGGAAGCTGCTGCGACTCGCCAAGCTGTCCTCGTTCGCTTCGAACGACGTCGGTTTTACGGCTTTTTTATAATTTTTTTCTCTTGTTGAGAGGCGCTCTAAAAATAAACTGCGTCCTTCTGGGCGTTTCCTGCTTTCTTTTTCGCTTAGTTTGCTTGTTGCCACAGTAACCCCAGCCATGCGACTCTGCTGCGGCGTGCAGGTCTCTGGGGTCGTTTTGCATTTTTTATTTGCATCCCCCCCCCCCCCCCCCCCCCCCCCCCTCACCAACCGGCCGTCTGGCTGCACCTGATGCTGCTCTGCTCTGCACATAATGAGCCTCTGCTGTTTACCGGGATTCCCTCCACGCCACGGCCTCTTTTGTTGAGTGCGGACGACTCGGGGGGGCCAGCTGCCTCCGGCACGCCCGTGTTTATACGACAATGAGCCCATCTCGGGATAAAACGCGCGCATTCATCGGCGGCTTCAAACGGCGGCGGCCCTGCCGATGAATGGCGAGGTAAACAGAGGCCGGGGCGGCGTCACAAAGCAGGGTGACGTCTGCAGAGGGCGTGTGAGCCAGAGCCAGGCAAATCCAGCAGGGCGTGTTGCTCGCCGTCTCCCGGCGTGGCCTGTGATGGGAATACGCTGACGTCGGAGGAGTGAAAACCTACGTTTGTTGCTCTGAAATGATCAAACAGTTATAAAATCTCGGTTTGTATTTAGAGCAAGCGTAGTTTGATATGCGCAGAAGTTTTATTATCCGTCTCAGCCACGTTTCTGAGGTTCAGGCCTGCTTTTATTCGGCTTTTATGGGTGGATGGAGCGCAGCCGGCTCGTTAGGAGGAGGAGGGTGTTTCCTTTCCTTTCTAAAGCGCAGGCAGACGAACTGCAACTTGTTGCAATGCCAGATGGTTTGGCAACGACGGGCTCTTGTGCAAAACCCGAGCCTTCAGAACAAGTTTACAAAAGGAACAAAACCCTTTCTGCTCAGATTTGCCCTTCCGAGGATGAGCATGCACGGTGCTTCTCGTGTGCATAAAAGTGTCGCCTCTGTGGCTTTTAAGCACATTTTAAGGGCCCTCTACAATCCATGTTAGTCTTTTTGTTATTTATTTATTTGTTTTTACCCAAGTCCAATTTTCTGAAAGAAATACAGGTTATAGGAGCTGTAAGTAAGATATTTACTGTAAAATCAACCTAAATCATTCTCATTTCTCACCCATAATGGAAGCAACATTCTCTATAAACATTCAATTCTCTCCATCAACAATGTCTTAGTCACATTTTTCTCCTTTCAGACCTACAGGTACGGTCAGGAACCACTTCAGTTCAGTGTAGCTCGTGTTTACTTCCTGGTTCCTGAGCCAATCACATGAGAGTTCCCAGGGTTCCCACAACAGAGCGCAGTATTTTATTTTGGCAAAAGAGCAGCATTCCACCAACATGTAAGAGAAGCGGACCAGAAATAGGACAGAATATAACTTAATAGATTAGAGCTGTAGAATTTTGCCAAAAATCAAAATTGCGATTTATTTCAACCATAATTGCGACTGCAGTTTAATATTGACTTTTCTCTGCATTAACCACAAGCAACAAAAAGGGCATGTAGATAAAGATGTTTGTAAACGAGGACTATTTAAAACAAGAAATTTGACTGTTTTTATTAATCAGAATATTATTATTCAAAAGAATATCTTTGTTAGCTGGACGTCAATTCTTGTTGAACATAAAGTGTGACCAACAAGGTTATGTATTTAATGCTGTGGTGAGATTCCTGAAGGTTTCTGGTAATGCATTGATAATATAAACTCTAAAACAAATAATAAAATCGGATTATCTCACTGCTGCAACTCTCTTCCCTTCCATGTGGAGAAAAACCCATTTTAAACATAATTACCGACAACTAAAGACGCGTCTTATCCATTAATTGTTACGTAGCCAAAAATCGCAGACCTCTGCGATGTGGAAATTGTGATTCTAATGCAAATGTGATTAGTTGTGCAGCTCCATCATGGACCTGTCCTGTGAAAATAAAAATCCAGCGCAGTTTCACAGCAGCAACGGACCGTTGAGTAAATGGTTCTCCGTGAAAGGCATTGTTTGTGTTGTTCCGGTTTTAACCACCAGGTGTCATTATTACCTGTTGTTCCTTTAACTATGGAATTTAGAAAAACAAAAACACACACAGGTAAAATAAAGAGTAAAGAAGTTAAAGAAAAAAACTGAAGTACATTAATGGGAACCAGCAAATCTAAATGTTAGCTAACGTTCACCTCAGTGGTACGACGTGGTCTCTAGCGTCAAAAACCTCTTTCCTCTGACCCCCTCACGACATTTTCCTTCCACATGACCGCCGCTTATCGGATATTTTTGTTTTTTCAGATCATTCTCCATGAAGCAGAGCAATGTTGGTGTTTAGATCCCAGAATATCAGACCCAGAGCGACCCGGTTCAAAATCATTTAAGTCCCGTTCTCTCCCACATTCTGATGCTCAGTATGAACTTCAGCAAGGCGACTTTTAAAATGCGTTATATGTCCTGCAGGGAAATAAATCGACAAAGTTGGGTTTGAGGGTAGTTTCACCATCTGTTAGCTCTTGTATTTTTATTTTCTCACCCACTTAACTGGAATGTCTTGACAGGATAAAGCCGTGGAGGCGCTGCGCCCCCCGAGTCAGTAAACTTTCAGAAACCCAGACCAGAGATGCAGGAAAGTTTCTGACGTTTTGTGGGAAATTACAGGTTGAAATGTTTGATCCCAGTTTCTCAGCGGGTTCGGCCTGAAGCAGAGGGAGGAATCCAGCTCGCTTGCTTTGGTTTTCTCCTTAACTTGATGTTGTTTCTCGGCCCAAACGCTCACCGGTTAATTCTGTTAATCTGTGCCAAAGGTTAGAGCGCGTTGTTTCCGGCTTGTTTGGTTTGGGTTGAGCTTGCAGGCTGTGAACCAACCATGAGTCCCTCAGAGGCGTCTGATCGGGTTTGGATCCTGTAGAAGTTTGGGTTCTTCGCCTCTTTCCACCACGGGGTCACGTGTCTGCTGCTTCCTGCCGCCAGACGCTGGCTGCGTTTGATCGTATCGGAGCTCGGACGTTAAGCGAGCACCCTGCCGTAACGCGACACCAGGCCGCCGCTGTGTGTGTGTGAGGACGTCTGTTTCTCACCTGGACGACGCGCCGCTGCCACGGCAAGACGAGAAGACGGGACACCCGAGCCGTGCGCCGTCTGTCTGCCACCGTTATGTTTTTACTGCAGCACATGTGTTGGTGTGCGTCTCCCCTGTGTGGGGTTTCACTGGGCGGCATATGGTCGCTGCGGGTTAATCCGTCTGACAACAGGCTCCCCGGGTGGAGTGGAAGGGTGGAGTTTAATTTTAGGCTTTTAATGTGGGAAAAGAAGTTAAGGAGCATGTGGAAAATTTAGTTTTTCCAGCCTTTATCCCCTTGTCTGTTTCCTTCCTTCCTTTGTCCCTTGTGTAATTCCTTCTTTCCTGCCTTCGTTTCTTTTCTCCCTTCTCTCCTTTCCTTCCTTCCTTATAGTCCTAGTGTCCTCCCCAATCTTCCTTGTGTCCTCTTGCCTTCCTTCCTTCC
Organism: Fundulus heteroclitus; assembly: GCF_011125445.2. Lineage (NCBI taxonomy): Eukaryota > Metazoa > Chordata > Actinopteri > Cyprinodontiformes > Fundulidae > Fundulus > Fundulus heteroclitus. The sequence continues at coordinate 31,173,594 of NC_046374.1, forward strand.
TTCCTTCCTTCCTTCCTTCCTTCCTTCCTTCCTTCCTTCCTTCCTTCCTTCCTTCCTTCCTTCCTTCCTTCCTTCCTTCCTTCCTTCCTTCCTTCTAGTCCTAGTGTCCTCCCCGATCTTCCTTGTGTCCTCTTGCCTTCCTTCCTTCTTTCCTTCCTTCCTTCCTTGGTTCCTTCCTTCCTTCCTTCTAGTCCTAGTGTCCTCCCCGATCTTCCTTGTGTCCTCTTGCCTTCCTTCCTTCCTTCCTTCCTTCCTTGGTTCCTTCCTTCCTTCCTTCTAGTCCTAGTGTCCTCCCTGATCTTTCCTTGTGTCCTCCTGCCTTCCTTCCTTCCTTCCTTCCTTCCTTGGTTCCTTCCTTCCTTCCTTCTAGTCCTAGTGTCCTCCCCGATCTTCCTTGTGTCCTCTTGCCTTCCTTCCTTCCTTCCTTCCTTCCTTGGTTCCTTCCTTCCTTCCTTCTAGTCCTAGTGTCCTCCCCGATCTTCCTTGTGTCCTCTTGCCTTCCTTCCTTCCTTCCTTCCTTCCTTCCTTCCTTGGTTCCTTCCTTCCTTCTAGTCCTAGTGTCCTCCCTGATCTTTCCTTGTGTCCTCCTGCCTTCCTTCCTTCCTTCCTTCCTTCCTTGGTTCCTTCCTTCCTTCCTTCTAGTCCTAGTGTCCTCCCCGATCTTCCTTGTGTCCTCTTGCCTTCCTTCCTTCCTTCCTTCCTTCCTTCCTTGGTTCCTTCCTTCCTTCCTTCCTTCTAGTCCTAGTGTCCTCCCCGATCTTCCTTGTGTCCTCTTGCCTTCCTTCCTTCCTTCCTTCCTTCCTTCCTTCCTTGGTTCCTTCCTTCCTTCCTTCTAGTCCTAGTGTCCTCCCTGATCTTTCCTTGTGTCCTCCTGCCTTCCTTCCTTCCTTCCTTCCTTCCTTGGTTCCTTCCTTCCTTCCTTCTAGTCCTAGTGTCCTCCCCGATCTTTCCTTGTGTCCTCTTGCCTTCCTTCCTTCCTTCCTTCCTTCCTTGGTTCCTTCCTTCCTTCCTTCCTTCTAGTCCTAGTGTCCTCCCCGATCTTCCTTGTGTCCTCTTGCCTTCCTTCCTTCCTTCCTTCCTTCCTTCCTTGGTTCCTTCCTTCCTTCCTTCTAGTCCTAGTGTCCTCCCTGATCTTTCCTTGTGTCCTCCTGCCTTCCTTCCTTCCTTCCTTCCTTCCTTGGTTCCTTCCTTCCTTCCTTCTAGTCCTAGTGTCCTCCCCGATCTTCCTTGTGTCCTCTTGCCTTCCTTCCTTCCTTCCTTGGTTCCTTCCTTCCTTCCTTCCTTCCTTGGTTCCTTCCTTCCTTCCTTCTAGTCCTAGTGTCCTCCCTGATCTTTTCTTGTGTCCTCCTGCCTTCCTGCCTTCCTTCCTTCCTTCCTTCCTTCCTTCCTTCCTTCCTTCCTTCCTTCCTTCCTTCCTTCTAGTCCTAGCTTTCTCCCCAAGCTTCCTTGTGTCCTCTTGCCTTCTTTCCTGCCTTTGTTTCTTTTCTCCCTTCTATCCTTTCCTACACCCTTCCTTCCTTCCTTCCTTCCTTCATTCTTTCCTGCCTTCCTTCCTTCCTTCCTTCTAGTCCTTGTGTCCTCCCTGATCTTTCCTTGTGTCCTCCCTGATCTTCCCTTGTGTCCTCTTGCCTTCTATCCTGCCTTCCTTCCTTCCTTCCTTCCTTCCTTCCTTCCTTCCTTCCTTCCTTCCTTCCTTCCTTCCTTCCTTCCTTCCTTCTAGTCCTAACTTTCTCCCCAAGCTTCCTTGTGTCCTCTTGCCTTCTTTCCTGCCTTTGTTTCTTTTCTCCCTTCTATCCTTTCCTACACCCTTCCTTCCTTCCTTCCTTCCTTCCTTCATTCTTTCCTGCCTTCCTTCCTTCCTTCCTTCCTTCCTTCCTTCTAGTCCTTGTGTCCTCCCTGATCTTTCCTTGTGTCCTCCCTGATCTTCCCTTGTGTCCTCTTGCCTTCTATCCTGCCTTCCTTCCTTCCTTCCTTCCTTCCTTCCTTCCTTCCTTCCTTCCTTCCTTCCTTCCTTCCTTCCTTCCTTCCTTCTAGTCCTAGCTTTCTCCCCAAGCTTCCTTGTGTCCTCTTGCCTTCTTTCCTGCCTTTGTTTCTTTTCTCCCTTCTATCCTTTCCTACATCCTTCCTTCCTTCCCTCCTTCCTTCTAGTCCTAGTGTCCTCCCCTGATATTCCTTGTGTCCTTCTTTCCTTACATTCCTTTAATCCTTGAATCCTCGTACTTCCTCCATCCCATCCTGTTTTCTACCTCCCCTCCTTCCTTGTGTCCTTCCTTTCTTCCTCCCCCCGAGTCCTTCCTTCCTTCCATGTTTAAGTTTTTTTTGCAGATTACTTATTTAAACACCCCATGCTGTAGGAATAGTTGCTAAACATTTCCAGTGAAGGTGTTTTTAAGGGGAGAGGACCAGAAGCTCTGCGTAGGAACCCAGTGACAAACAGAACCTGCTTCTCTCCCTGCAGGCGGACATCTGGTCTCTGGGCATCACCGCCATCGAGCTCGCCAAAGGAGAGCCTCCCAACTCCGACATGCACCCGATGAGAGTGCTCTTCCACATTCCCAAATCTCCTCCTCCGATCCTGACGGGAGATTTCTCAAAGAGCTTCAAGGAGTTTACGGAGGCCTGCCTCAACAAGGACCCCTCCTTTGTAAGTCACACGGCAACACGTTTAGAATCTGAAGAACCTTCATCCCCTTATCAGCACCTAAACCTGGGATCCTGTTCTACACTGCAAAAATGGAACTAGAAATAAGTAAAAGTTTCTTAAAATTAGTGTATCTGTCCTTGATTTGAGCAGGTAAATAAGATGATCTGCCAATGGAATAAGATCTTTGCACTTAAAATAGGAACAACTCATCTTCATCATCTTATTTCAAGTGCATTATATCTAATTATCTTATTTTATGGATCAAAATACTCATTCCATTGGCAGATAATACAATTTACCTGCTCAAATCAAAGACAAAAACATAAATTTTAAGAACATTTTACCTTTTTTTAAGTCCGTTTTTGCAGTGTAGCTATTAGACGGCCATGATGTGGATCCAGGTCTCATGTTTGGTGGGATTTTCCAGCTAATCTCTCACCGACAGCCACAGTCTGTATGGAAACATCCTTTAGTGAAATATAGGATATTGGCGGGATAAAGCTGAATTATCCCCTCACTTTTTCCTTCCACTCAACTTTCCATTAACTTTCTTGGATACAACTCTTTAAAAGACCAGCTTCTGAAACAATGACGTTATGTGGCTTGCCTTCACTGCAAAACACGAATCTAAAAATATGTAAAATGTTCTTAAAATTAGTGTTTTTGTCCTTGATTTGAGCAGGTAAATAAGATTGTCTGCCAATGGAAGGAGTATTTTTACCCCTAAAATAAGATAATTAGATATACTGCACTTGAAATAAGACAATGGAGATGAGTTGTTACTATTTTAAATGCAAATCTATTGGCAGATCATCTTATTTACTTGCTCAAATAAAGGAAAAATACATTCATTTTAAGAACATTTTACTTATGTTTAGTTCCGGTTTTGCAGTGTTCCCTGTGCAGGGTGTCACAGAATTCTGGTCTTCATCATGACGGCCGTAACATCACGTTTCTCAGTTAAAAATCCTCATTTTATTAATAGCCTATTTAAAAAACTCATTGAAATACGCCACTGTGTGAATTATGAGTTTCCCTATTAAATTTAATTAAATGGACAGAACATGATCACATGATGAATCTCTGAAATTTGACACTGGCAGTAGCTGGAAGGTCTTGTTTTCTCATAGTTGGAGTTATATTTATAATGAAAGCTTCAAATCTAGATTTTTAATCAAGTCTGAGTCATTTAAGATGTAAGATCAGACCAATGGGGAGGCGGAGCCCCCGATCTAACACGTTAAGGTTAGTAACATGGTTCAAAAGCCCAGCATGCAATGTTTGTTTATGAAAAGACGTGAATAAATGAAAGCTTTACTAAATAAGCACTTTAAGCATAAACTGTTCAGGTGCAGGTAATCAGCTCCTCTGGAGTAACTAATATCATTTCCTCCCTTAGTCAGTCCATCATCTTATGTAGTTTTGTTGGGGTTAGGAAAAGTTTGGCTGCTTTATTTTATGTATTTAAAGCACAGCTTCCTTGTTTTGTGCCGCTAAAGCTGGCTTTTGCTGCCATCTAGTGGCCTAAAGTACGACCTCCCTTTCTTTTATGTTAAAATAATGGCTTGGTAGATGGATTTGTTGTCATTCATAAAGCTAGAGCTGAATGCAGCCACGTGTCTGTTTTTATGGATCTTTTTCCTCTCTAAATCTAAGCAAACTCTTACATTTATCTGTAAATGTATCCTCTCTGCCGTCGCAGCGTCCCACAGCCAAGGAGCTGCTCAAACACAAGTTCATCGTCAAGCACTGCAAGAAGACGTCCTACCTCAGCGAGCTGATCGACCGGTACCGGCGGTGGAGGGAGGCGGGCCACAGCGACAGCAGCTCCGACGACTCGGACAGGTGAGCCGACCCGCAGCTTCGCTCAAAGGTGTCGGGGCTGCTGGGGCCGCGAGCCGCAATAACCCAGCAAGGGTCTGTTTGTTTTCCCGCGTAGCGAATCCAGCAACAAAGAGAACAGCGAGTCTCCCGAGTGGTCGTTCACCACGGTGCGGAAGAAGAAGCCGGAGGGCAGGAAGGTTCTCAACGGGACGGTCAGTCTACGCCTTTTTTATTCAGCAGTCTGGTTTTACCAGAAGTCGGCTACTTAAATACACTGCAAAAACAGAACTAAAAATAAGTAAAAATTTCTTTAAATGAGTGCATTTGTCCTTGATTTGAGCAGGTAAATGAGATGATTTGCCAATGGAATGAGATTTTTCCACTTAAAATACGAACAATTAATCTCCATCATCTTATTTCAAGTGCAGCATATCTAATTATCTTATTTTAGGGGCAAAGATACTCATTCTATTGGCAGATAATCTTATCTACTGGCTCATATAACAGACGAATAGACTAACTTTAAGAACATTTTACTTGTTTTTAGATCCGTTTTTGCAGTTTACGCACCCAGAAGCTAAATCAGGGGTTTCCAAAGTGCAGCCCAGGGGCCATTTGCAGCCCCTGTGCTGATTTTGTGCGCGCCTAGTTGCATTTCGAGAAAGATTTGGGCCAAATAGCACTTTACTGTTTATAATTATTACAGACAAGTTAAAAACTTCCAATTCAATGTTGGGTACAACACAAAAATTTGTCTTAATAACTACACATTCTCTTTAATTTCAAATAGGACTACATCTATCCAGTGACTTTCACTCAAATGCAGACTTTGGTGCACTAAAACCTGATTAATTTGATTATTTAAAATGATCATATTTAGTAGAGCAGGTAAAAAAAAAGTCACAATTGTTTGGTTATGTTATTTTGTTTTATTCCTTGTTTTTTTTTTTGTTTTTTGTTTTTTTGGCCCTCAAATGCTTTTGGCTTTTGACAGTTTCGGCCCACGAGATGAAAAGTGGTCCTAAATGATGGGCAGAGGCAGAATGGCTGATTAGAATAGAGTTTAGCTTAGCCTAATTAATTAATCGATGAGGTCAGCAGAGCTGCATAAAGATAAACTCTGCTGTGTTTCTTTTTGTCTTCGTCTTCGTAGAGCCAGGACCAGCTGAGTAAATCCTCCAGTTTGTCCACAATCATCGCTCCCATCTTCTCTGAGGTTGGTATGCCTTCAAGGGATGCTGCTCACTTAGCCGTGTTAAGCCTCGGTGGCTCTTAGCCGTACAACATACCAGAAACGAGCATGTTGATGACATCATTTTTTTTATAGGCTGTTTATAGTCTACTGTAAGGAAACGAGGTTGCCTTACCGTGATGAATGTTGTCCACCAGGATGGGGCCGGTGGAGTTAAATTGCTTTGATCGTGCGTCCGTTAACTCGTGCCTTTTGCTCGTCCGCAGCTGAAGCTGCAGCACAAGGAGCAATCTGAGCAGAGGCAGGCGATCGAAGAGCTGGAGAGGAACATTCAGGTGGCTGAGAAAGTGTGTCCGGGCATCACGGACCGGATGGTCACGCACATCATCGCCAGGTACCAGCAACACCTCCGTCATCACTGGATGGGCTTCCTCTCTCTGTGCCCTGCTTTGATCATTTGCTCTCCTGCTCCTCCCTTGTTCTCTTCGTTCTTTAAGCTGTCATTTTTACAGGCTCAGGCTTTTATTTGGGGTCTCTATAATAAAATTAATTGTTTTCTTTGCTCTATAAAGGGGCCTGATGTTAGCTTATGGGTGAAACTCTCCACTTCCTGTCTTTCTTGAGCCTCATCTCTATAATGTCCCTACCTAACTGGCACATTTTTTTAATGTATTCAAAAAACATTTTTATCTTGGAATTAAAACTTCTCAATCTCTTAAACAGTAAAAGTCTCTGTTGGGGGGAAGAAAAAGTTCTGGTCTATATATATTTAGCATCATGTTTAAATACTGCGTCAATTATGTTTTAATCACCATAATTTAAGACAAAATAACAGAAATGTGGAGCTTCTATGATTAAAAAAGTCAGATTAGCTTTTTGATCTGATTTCAATATACTTTTTTTAGGATGCGCACTTCCAATCACTGCTGGTGAAGATTCTCAGTCATCCAGGTCATGGTCATTCCAAAAAAAGTAAAAAACAAAGCAACTGGACTTGTTTTCCGTAGTTGAAGACAAGTCCAGTTGCTTTGTTTTTTACTTTTTTTGGAACTTCCAATCACTGTTCTCACCTGAATATTATTTACTTTTTTTTAAATCTGGATAAGCAATCTCATTATCATTTAGGAGAGAGACCTGTAATTTCTAAACAGTGTTGGTGATTGCATTAATAACCATTGTCTGGTGTTTCAATATAACCAGCCATTGTTTAGAAACCGGTTGGAACAGGTTTGCGCCGCTGTTCCTCCGTTCAACGTTTTCAAAAACATAGACAGATGTTCAGAATGTCTGTAAAAACAGACCAGCGACATTAAGTCGCATTTTGCAGGAATGACACAAGAAACCCTGTGGTTTCTGTAGGTGAACAGTCTCAAGGGACTGTAGCCCTCTGCGGAAATTCAAAATACAACCGAGGAAAGGTAAATTATAAACATATAAATTCAGACCTGCTTCGGTTACCAGACTTTACAACTTTCATTAGCTTGGTGAAAGTTCATTATCATTTTAGTTTTAGAAAACCCACATCTAGGCAGTTAGTAGCTAAATATTTTGATATCACTAAGAAGCAGAAACAAATGGACTTTCTTTAGTTTTCAAATAAACTACACTTTTACATACAAGAAAGCCTTTTAACTCACTAAGTAGAAACAAAAACCAATAAATGCTTATCACCTTTGAGTGTTTAGTGTTGTTCTTTTTTCCGTCACCTGGATCATTCTTATAATTTATCCACCAAATCTCCTTCTGTTGCAGATATACAACAAACTGATATACGGACAGCCGGATGGATGGATTAATTAAAGGAAAGTAGGAAGAGACTGTCTCCCTGTGCGGAGACGAATGATGAAAACGGAGACGATTCGCAGTGCGATGTCTCCTCCTTGTACACACTTCTCAACACACACTAATAATGTAATATATACACTATGTTTTATATATTTACTGCTGCTGATTGAGGACATGTTACCCCCTTCTAGTTTAATTTGAAATACAGATGTTTTTTGGTCTTTTTTTGGGTGGGGAGGGGGGGGGTATAGAAATATGCAGATTTATGAAAATACCATCATGTGCCTTACATTTTTTTTAAATCATTTTCTAGCAAGACTTTCCCTTTTTTCAACAATTCCTTTTTCAACAAAACTAGAAATACAACACAGAAGACGGTTCTTGTCCTTCAGTAGCAGTAGCCTTTTTGTTTTCCTGACTTGCTTTAAGTTTGTAAATGTCTGTATGTTTGTTCAGTAGCACTTGGGACAGATCTTATGCCAATACATTTGTCTTGAGTTCTCAGTAATGCTGTTTAATTGCAGTTCCCTAAACTAAAACTCAGTCAAGGTCAGAATAACCCATGTTATTAACCTCAGTTTTCACAACGAAGATCAAAATATGTCCTAAATTAGCCATTTGCCATTCAAGCTGTCCTAAACATTTTGAAATTTGTGAGTTTTATGTTCATCTTTTCCCAGGGAGAGTCCAATTTAAAAATTCATCAGGGTTAAAAATCCAATCATTTTTGAGAGCTAATGGAAACTAGCTGAGCTAGGCAGCTAGCAGAATGCTAGCTAGCTAATGTAGCCTCTCAAGCTATCTGGTAAATGGGCTAATGTAGACAAAGTGAAAACTCTTGATGTTTTAAAACATTCCAAAACAATATTGTTTCAATATATTTGGTCAATTTGATCCTATGGCTTACAACAGAAACTGTCCAAAAAGGAAGAAAGAAAACAAAGATATTAAAGCTAAATGCACAAAAACAAACTAGGCTTGTTCTGCTAAAATATTTTAGAATTTTTGAGACAGTTTTATGTCCAGGTTTTTTTTTTCAGGGAGAGCCATATTTGACAACCGATCAGGGTTATGAGTGAAGCCAACTAAAACTAGCCGAGCTAGGCAGCTAGTGGCTTGCTACAGATTGCTAAGTAGCTTAATTAGCCTCTTAAGCTAACTAGTAAATTTGTATTACTGTAAATGAAGTAAAAATATGTAGGTACAAATCCCGATTTGTTTTTTTTTTTACATATATATATTTTTGGCTTATTTTTGCTTAGTTCTTTTGTGTTTGCTTTAGGTTGTGTACAATTATTTTACTGTGAAAGCTTTTTTGATTTGTCTTATTCAGGAGGTTATTTAGAAAGAAATGTCTTCCAAAGTCAGACTTTCAGTGTGTACAGAGTTTGGATAATCGCTGTTGAGAAATGTTGTCAGAAAGTTATACACTATTCGTTGTGTTAAATATTTATCATTTTCCCCGAGGATAGTGCTGGGAACTGTAATTAAACGTATTACTGACTGTTTGTACCAAAGACACTATAAGGCTTGGTCTCTGTAAATTTGCTTCTTTTTATATACGTATATATGCATCATAAGGGATTTAACAATGCTTGTTAAAGGGGGAATTGTAAAATTTCAGATGTAAGATTTTACATTAACATAGTTTTTTTTTGTAGCTGGACTTTAGAGTTTTATGAATAAATATTTAAACCTGATTGGGGGGAAAAAACTGTGTTTTACCTCTTTTTGGATGCCTTAAACTGCCAAGGTAGTAGGTGGTTCATGTAAATATATTTTATTGCCTTATTTTAATAGCCGATACCCATCCGTTTTTGGGACAGAAATTATGTTAGAAAACATTCAATATCATTTGGGTTCACAGTAATGCTGTTGATGGAAAATTGTTCACTTGGAGCATAAAAACCACTTGTTGACATGGATTCATTAATTTAATGCCAACTGAGAACCTAAAGATCAAATGAACGCTGATCTTTGACACTAGTACAATCTGTCCTTAGTAATTTCTGTCTACATTTATTTTGTCACAATTGTGATGTTTCAAGGGTTAAGTTTGCAGGAGCCTTGTGTTACATGAAGGAACTTCAAAGTAAGAACTTCCTGACGTTTTGCAAAAATTGCTTATAAGAATGTTTAAGACATGGAGATCAATACTGTAAAACTTTACCATTTAGAAAGAGAACAAACCATCACAGTTGCCTGCTTGTTGAATGTGTTGTAGCATAGGTGGAAAACATGCTTTGCTTGAAGCTTTCTCTGGATTTCGCACATTATTTAGAGAGTTTAGTAAACCCAAATGCAAAAGAAACTTATGAGACCAAAAGGCCATTTAGGAAGGTATTCCATAAAAACATTTTCATCATGGAAAGGTGCCTCCTATTTGATCCAAAATCAGGAAAAAAAGTTGAAAAGCACTTATTTCCAGACACAAAACACCATATTTAAATACTGCTGTGGGGATATTTTTCTTCTGTAGGTCCATTGAAGCCAATCAGTTGATGGGAAGATGGAGCAAAATACTGGGCGATCTGGGAAGAACCTGCTACGGGCTGTAAAAGACTTGAGACTGGGCAGAGGTTCCCCTTCCACCAGGACTAAGACCCTAAACATGCAGCAGGGGCTACAATATAATTATTAAGATAAACATATTCATGTTAGGATGGCCTAGTTAAAGTCCAGACTTAAATCCAGGTCATAATCTGCGGCGACCTGACTGTGCTTACCTGGGCTATTATGTTATGAAGAATTGACAAATATTTCAGTTTCTAGAAGTGCAAAGCTGGGAGAGAAATTCCCCAAAGTATTCCAGCGTATTGAGTTACAGGGTTGTAATTGTAACATGACTAAATGAGGAAAAAGCTGCAGGAGCACACCATGTCTGAGGTATTATTAAGTATTTGAAGGGTTGGGGCTATTTTAAAATTCCTAAGTTCTTCAACCAATACAGGCTGACCATTGACTGAAATTAAAGACCACACTTAGAAGCAAGATTCATCACAGTTGTAATTCACATTGATGTAAACAAAGAAAACAAGAAAAAAAAATTGTCATCAGCCTTCACTGAATTATACAGTTACCAAACATCAGTCACTTCTAAGAAACATTAAAACAAGGCAACAATGCATTTTGTATCCACCTAAGCTTTTATAACATTTATGGTCCTCCTAACGACCCACAGTTGACGTCTTTTGAAATGCAACCTGTGGGAGTTGACTGATCTTACCGTCAACCTTTAGAGAGTAAAAAGCCTTCATAGAGTGACTTGAGTAATCTTTGCCGCTCCTTTCGCCTTCCCTCCCTCGCTGGTTTCCTTCTTGTCCTGTTCAACCTTGGACTCTGTTCTAGCGACGCCCGTCCTCTCCTGCTCTTCCTCCTCCCCCTCGTCCTCTTCGTCCAGCTGAAGACTTCCGGAGGAAAACCGCATCCTGGCCAAGCCGGCGGACCCCACCACCTTGCCCAGCTGACGAGGTGGGCAGTAATACGGGTAGAAAACCTCCGGGTCGGAGTCACTGTAGCTGCCGGCGGCGCCGCCGATCATGCACATGGAGGCAGGCCGGTCAGGCAGAGGGGAGGAGTTAAGCGGGAGATAGGTGGGTCTGGAGGGCCTCGTCAGGTGAGGGTAGTAGCCGAGGGGTCTAAACTCAGAGGCGGGGTTGAAGGCTGGGTTTGCGCTCCTGGATAGATGGAACTTCACATCTGGTTGGCTGGCCACACGGCGAGGTAGCCCAGGCAAGAAGCTGGAGTCGTCACTGTAATGCCCCGCCTCTGTGTGTCCAACGCCCAATAGCCTCCCTCCGTTGCTTCCCGTTTGGTAGACCCTTGCCAGTCCCAAGCCCCCTGAACCACAGGGGCGAAAGTTCCTCCTGATGGGTGAGATGGACGGCGAATCATGGGCTAAGGGGTAGAAAGCGGGTCGCGAAAGGCCATCTATTGGCACGTACTCCTGCCTCCTTACATGGGGGAAGCGCTCCAGAGAGGAAATGGTGACGTAATCTGACAGGTAGGGGTGTCGGTTTAGAGGAGAGGGGGCGGCGAATGGAAAAGACGGGAGGACAGGGTGGTACTGGTAGGCGGGGCTGTTGGGGTAGAGAAGAACCAGCTGCTGAGCAGCGTCTGGGTGCGGCTGCGGGTTGGGCCGGCGTCTCGAGCGATTGCCATAGACCCCCGCCAGCCTCTGGGCTTGTCGCTGCGCCCCGTTCCGTCCCGCCCTCACGTCCTCCGTCAAAGACACAGATGAGGATCTGAACTTTGGCGAGGGGGTCGACTGGTGGAGCCACGGAGAGAGGGGGGTGACTTGAGCGAGGGAGTGTGGTCGTTGATTGACCTCGCTGGACGATTGGCTGCGCTTAGCCCCTCCTTCGCCGAGGTCCGCGTTATTTAGTCCTCGGCGGCGTACGTCCATCTCATCCTGACTGTGAACCGCCAGAGCACGACTGGTCCGAGGAAGCGGGCGGGTCTGTTCGTATAACTGGAGGGGAAAAAACCCTCGTTTATTATCGGTTATACTGTTGCAGTTTACAGACAGAGGTCTAGACTACAAGGCGTCACATGCTCAAAGCCTTTAAGGAAGTCATTAAATCCTAGGGTAAAATTTTTCTTTCTTTAACGTCTACTCGTTCTTCATTGTACTGTTAAAGATGCAGTTCACCTTGTTATAAACGTTTGGTGAAATAAAGATTAAAGGCAGGTTACCTCTTTGGAAACGTCAGTGAGGAGATCGGGAGACGACCGACACTGTCTGGGGTCGTAGTCTGACTGACCGTAGGTCCTCAGCACACAATAAGAAACAAAAGACCACATTTCAGCGATGACACAAATCCCTTCTCAGCCATATATTCCCGTATGTATTGAAAGGCTTGCCTGTTCACATTCTTAAACAACAATATAATAAAGTGACGGGAGCACTGTTGATTTGGAAGGGAGCAAAAACAGTACATTTCTTTTACAAATTCTCTTTAAAAATTAAAAAACAAATATATTTATTTTCTCCAATTTTGAAAGATTTTCCATTAATGAGAAGGGTCACTGAAATTTGAATTCAGTGAGAAATTTATAATAAAACACATGATTCTTACCTTTCATAGTGTGAAGGCTTCTTATCTCCTGATCCCATACATTCCAGCAGCTGTTTCTGAGTTCTCCCGCTGACAAAACAATGACATTTAATCGTCATCAATTATACAAATTTACATTTAGCTCTTCAATGTCCCTAGACATTTTGTCTAACTTTACCTGGATTGATGCAGGTAGTATAAGATATGGCCAGGTTTTTTATTTTGGGATAAATTCCCCTGTTTCAAGATTTTTTTTTCTTCAAATTTTTCATCTGCTTCTTAAACTAAATTGGGAAATCTGTGTTTGTTCCTTCAACAATTCTTCTGCAATTGATTCTTAATCAAAATATTTTTCCTGAATAGTCTCTGATTTCAATCTGGCTTTAATATTAGTTAATAATTATCCATCCATATCCACTAATCTGTGTTTTTTGGGTATAGAGCCATTGGTCAAGATCCACCTAGCCGCCAGCCTATCACAATAGTTGATAATCCCAGTTTTATTTTTTTCTCCAAAAGTGATGATATTTTATTCATGAACAAAACTCTAAATTTAGCATCTTTTAACAAATTTACACAAATACCAAAAGGAAGAAATATATTTTTTGGACATTCCTAGGCTCAGATCCATAACCAAAATCAAACAAATGGAGAAAAAAAATCACTTAACGTGTCTTATTTTTCTGAGGGGGGGGAACAGCTTTATTTATTTTTTTATAAGGGTTTAAAATTGATAAATGATGTATAAAAGTGACAAGTGGACACTTTTATAGCATGAAGGGAGGAAATGGTAACGTAATCTGACGGGACAGGTGGTTCCGTGACTCATGTGACTTCAAAAACCTTTTTTTATTTACTTGTCACTAAAATGTTTAATCCTGACATCAGCAATTCTTTCAGTGTCTTCAAAATCCAGCTGAGCTCTGTTCTAGCATTTAGGATTAACAGGATCCTTCCTTGCCTTTACACATGGATCACTGCATGCCTCTGTGTCTTCTACCTGTATCTGAACCTGGAGCCTTTGCAGGAGAGGAGCGTTTTGTGAATGGGCTCCGGTTCCTCGGCCAGCTTGAAGAAAGCGTGATACTCCACGCACATCTTCCAGAACGATTTACAAACGTCGCGGCTCGCCATGGCAAACTCCAGAGTATCCTTGCATGATGCCTGGATGGACGGGGAACAAAAACCTGTTTTAGGCTGATGAGCCAAACATTGCAGCCAGTTTTTTAACCTGAAATCCCTCCAAATCAACACCATCTGATCAAGAAGTAAACATGTGGTATCTGGCACTAAAGTGTTTGCTTGTTAAGGAAGAACTGCTTACTTCACACCCTGAACATCCTGCTTGTGTGTTGGTATTAAGCCATCAAACCATCAGTGATGGGTCAAAGTATTTTTGGCTGATGTGGAGGTGAATTTCAAATATAAAACTGTCTCAACAAATGTTGATGCATGTTTGCGTGTGCAAAGGGCAGCGCTGCCGGCACTTGGTACTTTGATAGACGTATTGTTCATGTGGTGGTGAAATCTTCAGCTGCCCTACATGTCGGGTACAGACGTCTGAAAGTATTCACTTCTATTAGTCAAGTAGAGGTATAGATACTAGGGTTAAAAAAAAAGTATCAACTCCAACCTTTTCCTAAAGTAAAGGTATAAAAGTCCTGAGTATAAAACTACTTAAAGTGCTAGAGTAGAGTAGTAATAAAATGGAATGAGACTATTTTTAAAATGTAAGGAGTATAAAGTACAGATAATTGCATGAAAATGTAAGGAGCAAAAAGTAGGCTGAAAAAATGACTACACTGAAGTATAAATAACCAAAATTTCTGATTAAAGTAAGGTAACAAAGTATTTGTACTTAGTTACTTCACACCTCTGAGAGTGGCCCAGTGTTTTAACTGTTAAATACTTGATTCCCACATGTATTAGACTGCACCGTCATGTAAAGAGTCCAGTTTCTTAGGCTGGATGGCAGACACAAGTGTCTTTTTTTATCCACAACACTACAATTCTCCCTCTCTTGTCTACCACAGCTTCCAAGATGTATCGGCTTACCTAACATAGTCATATTCAATAAATCAGAACATGCGTTCCAAGGAGGCCTCGCTTAGAACTTAAAAGTCAATTTTTAAAATAAAGCTTAGGCAGCTACTAAATATATTTTTCATTAAGCCGATATTTCAGTATTAACATGTTTTCCTAATAATTCTGATGTAATTTTCTGATCTTAAATGTATGTTTTTGTTAGCTACAAATAGAAAATTGTCATAATTAATGGGCATAAAGGCTTGAAACCATCCGTGTGAAGATAATCTGTATAATTTGTTTAACCTAGAGATTAAGTTATAGAAATAAGTACAACTTTGAATAATATTTGAACCATTAATTTCGTCATTGGTCGCCAGTTTCAGACGAGCCATCTCCCTGAAAATTAAAAGAAATTACAAGTCTGTGGTCTATAAATCTACCATATTACCTTTAAAGGACCATTCTTTCTTTTTAAGTAATTATCACAGTGTTCTGCTGTTCCTGTAAAGACCTACAGTCAAAAAAATTTTGTCAATATTCTTAGGACTAATAGAAAAATAAGGTGACAAATATTTCTTACCCCAACTTGATCGTAAAGTTTAATGAGGAAATGTTTGCGTTTGAAGCTCAGTTTGCGGATCTTTGCCCAGCTGAACGTGTTGATTTTGGTGTTTCCCTGGAAAAAAAAAGATAGAACCCCTAAAGTGAATAAATATCTCCATAACTACATGACATCAGTTTTAATATGAAAGGTGTTCCTATGTAATATGTAGACATGCAGTGGAGAGCAAAAAATATGCATGCCTCTGAATCACTTTCACATTTTGTGCCACAAACCTCTATAAACTACCAGGGTTTTGATTTATTTTTTAAGGGCATCATTTTTAAGTGGGGGAGGGGAGAATATGATGTTTTTTGAAAATGTTCTACAAATAAAAATCTGAAAAGTGTGGCATGCATATAGACTTAGACTTAGACTTTCTTTATTGTCATTTTGTATGCACAGAGTGCATACAGAACGAAATTTCGTTTTCATATATATTAAGCCCAGGATTTTGATTATATCCTGAAATAAAATACAGCGCCACCAACTGCTTTTGAAAGTCACTTAATTAGTGAGAATGCTATACAGCATTCTCACTGATTGTTTTCCTGTTTTTTTTTATTATTATTATTCCGTCAGCGTCTAACTACTCCCGCATACTCCAACTGATTTCAACAATTTTGGTATAAAAAGGCTCGGCTTGTTCGGCATGCCTGCTATATCTCATGGTTATGCTAACTTTTACTCTTTTTAAAATATTTCACTTTTTGTGTGATTTTTTGCTGTTCCCATTGAAATCAATGCAAATTGATACAAATTCCTTTAATTTCTTCACAATTCTTAAAATTCTTCCAATTCTTCTGATTCTTCAAATTTTTCAATTTTTGCTTTTTTCCCCCCAAATTCTTCAAATCTTTTCAAATTCTTCAACTTTTTCAAATTCCTTCACATTTTTTCAAATTCCTTCAAATTTTTCAAATTCTTCAATTTCTTCACATTGTTCTATTTCTTCTAATAATTACATTTTTTTTAAATTCTTCAAATCACTTCAAATTCTGCATTTTTTCCTAATTCTTCAAATCTGATTGCAATGTTTTTTCAGCTACTTTTTCCTCTTCTGCGGGGATCTTCTGCATTTTCTGCTCAAATCATTCTGCAGATTAGCATTCTCACTCGCTGTTACGCAGGAATAGCTTTTTCTAGTTAGTAAATAGAGTCCATCTGAGTTCACTTTAATCTCAGAATAAATAAAGCTGTTATACAGGAAATACCCTATATAGTTAAATAGAATCTGAAAAAGTGTGTAAACATTTTTTAAAGCCTTGTGTTTTACTGGTAATCATTCATTTTACTGAAGTTCATGTCTGTGCCAAAGAGCAAAGGGTGACCTGTTGGTGGCACTAAATACCTGCCAGTCTCTGTAATCTGTTTTTTATAAAAATAAGGTCTCAAGATATTCAATAAATTACTCTCAATAAAAAAATAATAATCCCTGGTGGGAAGCTCTATGTGAAGAGGTTGCCAGTTTTCATTTAAAAACCACGAAGCACATGCCTGAAAGACCAACACTCCGGAGTGTGTGACGGCCAGGTTGATCCTCATTCCCTCGCCGTCGCTGGCCGAGTGAGGCCTGATGCCGTACATGTCAAGCTTCCTCGCCACCTCCAGCAGCTGGACGTCCGATTCTGCTGGAGAGACTCCTCTAAGGACAGAGACAGTAAAAAAAAAAACCTACTAAACACACAGCATTAGGAGTTAAAAATATTAAAAGCTAAATTCAAATAACACAGTGGTATTATAGACATGTAATATCCATATTATGCATGGACTTTTTTGTCCATGGAAATAGGATTAGGAAACAACAGCTGTCTGTGTGTGCACAGATCCTGTCTCTTTATACCTGTGTCTTTTGTGAAGCTTGATTATTTTGTGGTCCAGATACTCCTGGTTAGGGACATAGTGCTTCATCTCCAAGTGCTGATAGTCCAGCTCCTCGTCATAGTCCCCTATCTCAGCTATAAGACACAGAGACGTGCGCATTTCTTTTTTCGTCTGTTTTTCATCATTTGTTGACTAAATCCATTCAAAGCGCCCGCAATTATTATCAAATCGATCTCAGAATAACAAACAACTAAAGTTAGCTTCAGATGTGAAGCTGTGTGTTGCGTACTTACACTGCAGTATGTGTGATACCAGCAGGGCGGCGCTGTTGTCGTTGCACGTTAGACTGCCGTTAGACAAGTCCTGCTTTATCTGTAAGGCAAAAAGATACCTGCGCATACAGAGCAGTTAACCAGGATGGGAGGTGCGTTTTGAGTTTGTTCACTTTGAGAGCTGATGTTATTTATAAAATGCTAGCTAACATAAAATATAACAGGTTACAGTTTAATGTTCCTAAGCAGTTTTATCATGGGGCTCATTTCCAGGTCACCAGGCTCATAGCATAGGTGAGAGGGTTGATTATGGTTTTATGGGGACCACATTAAGGCTTTGGGCTGCCTCGGTTATAACACATTTTAGATATTTGTAATATTGATGTCTTATCTGATAAACTTTTACCTTGTAAGGCCTCTCTTTAGTTGCCCCGGGTCTGGTGGGAAGAACTTGACTATAAACCTAAAGAATAAGTCATTGGTGTCTGAGAAACAGAAGAAGGTTAGATTTTATTTTTTTTAGGTTTGTTTTAACAGAACAATAAGCAACAATAATGTGAACTAAACAATCTATTCATAAACATTTAATGTCTGTTAAAAGTCCACTTGTATTATGTGAATAGAAACTGGATTTTTAGTTAATTTTATTTACGTCAAGCAGTCAGAATAGCTCCAACGAACGAACACACCTATAGCTGTTTGGTCTTAAACGGGAGAAAACAACTTACATTTAATCTGTTTGACTAGGGGCTTAAGAAGTTCCAACCAAACCTGCAACAGAAACATGTTCAGAGACGCAGCAGCATGTAAAACGTCCACGTCTGTCTTACTGCTTGTTTCTTACGTAATGGCCACTGTGGTGTCTGAACTCCAGTCCGAAGTACTCCTTCTCCAGCAGTTTAAGATGACCGCAAACTTTGTTGAAGAAGTCTCCACCTAAAACGTTTTGCTGTAAAAAGAAAAAAAAAAGAGCGGAAATTAAAATGGGTGATAGAGAGAGAGGGGATAAGTGGGGCTTCTGTAATTGAGATGTCTTTAATTAGAAGGCAAAAAAATACAAACGCTTAGTTACTTTAATTACCGGGCCTTAATTTTGAGACTTTGTATAACTACTTCAGTTAACAAGAATTATTCTGGTTTCTAATGTACTTTTTTTCCTGTTCTTCATATTTTTAACAAAAAATTGCACATTTACTGCTGGGATAAGGTGTAATACGTGCTAAACGTTTAAAAACATGAAAAGGGTAGCAAAACTGAGGTTTCCATCCTCTATTGATACACGGGATGTGTTTTAAAAGGTAAAGAATTTATATATATATATATATATATATATATATATATATATATATATATATATATACGTTTTTTTATTGCAAAAAAGAGCGACAACATGGATTATAATTTCCATCATGAAATTCCACACTATGAAATTACATTACATTTTTATATTATAGTAATACTTCTGTAGGTTAGCTCAGGAGAAGATGTTAAGTGTTTCATAGTACTGAACTTTATTTTGACCCTCTATGTTGGAAGTATATTAATTCTGAATACATCACTACTTTAGAAAAAAGATGCAAACGCATTCATTAGTTTCAAATACTGCAATAATATTAATTGCAATTTACCAGAATTGTCCTCAATGTGATGTACACACCGCCATTCATGCGTTTAAACCCAGAAATCTGTGATCCGGTGTACGGATAAAACACAAAGAGATTCAAATAAAGAGTACTGCAAAAATGTATATTACATTAACTGTAAATCAATAATTTGTGCAGGTCCAGTTCCAATGAGGTTTTAGAGATCAACATTACAATGACTTTAGCCTGGGCGGTTTAGGCGGTTAAGACATCCTTTCACCCAAAAAACACTGTTCACAGTTCCGCTGAACATCTTTAAAACATTTGTTTCCCTGGTGTTACATCAGCACATCTGTCCCTCTTCCTCTCCCATCTCTCTAATTACACAGCGTTACATGCAGAGGCTTATTTTAGCGTTTGCTGGCCTCTCCCTGGTGTTTAACACATCGGCGTGGGTCACTGGGAGACCCTCATTAACTCGTCACAGAGGAGGAGTAAGAGGAGGAGGGACGGAGCAGTTGCTGCCGATTATAGAGAGATCAGAGGACAAAGTGATGATTACTGGAAACAAATGACCGTCCTGGAGGCAGTTAGTGACAGCGGAGGAACCGAGTTACATCAAGTGTACGACGGGAAATCATCCGTAGAACATTTGCTGTTCTGTGTACGGTCAAGTGTTAAGTAAGACTGCAACATCGATTTAGCAATTAGACAACACAGTTTAGATCCAGGTTATCCAAAGTAAATGGAAATATGTTGGGTCCAACAGAAAATATATTATCTTTTATTAACCATGTTTTATTTGCTTCCAACATCCAGCGACATTTTACTTTTTCCACCAATAAACTACTTTAGATTGTGTTAGAATCTGAAGTAAGAATCCCAGTGGTCTGAACAGGAAGATGGTTTTATGGCTTTATAGGATCAAAAAGGCAGGACCTAATCATTACTACACTTAATTATACTTTTTACAATACAAAAGCATAATATGGGTAGCTGTGACCACCGTGGGGAGCATGAAACAGCAGAACTTGTTATCTTGGTATGTCTGAAATATCAGCATGAAAGAGGATTCAGGCTAGAATTTGAAAAATAATTATGTATTAATTTAACTTATGGAGCAAACACAAGTTAATTAAAAATAATACAAAGGAAGAATAGAAATAGATTTTTTTAGTATGTGTATATACTTATATATAGAGAGCGAAATTTGTTTTGATCACACATATCTATTTTGATAAAACATTTTCATTTTTTCATACTTACTTTGATCACACATATTTATTTTGATTAAAATTACTTTTTATTTGTTTGAATAATAAAAAGACAAATTTCCCTCCATACGTACACATACTCAATATACAAATGATCAAGAACCGCACTCCAACCAGATGGTGGCGGTAATGCGCACCTTTTGCCAACCTCTAGGAACTAGGGGGTGAAGAATAGGAGACAGAGAATGGAGTCCAAAAGGATTAGGAACAGAGGGGGAAAGGGAGGAAATCAGGATTATAAATAAAGCTTTGTTGTGATTTTTACAAAGAATAAAACGAATACATAGAATATAGTAGGTGAAGGCTGTAGTCACACACATATATACTCAGACGCCTCATTGGGCGCAGGTTTGCACGTCAACGTCACCGCCATGTTGTATGTGCAGAAAATAGTGAACGTCTATGTTCCCTGTGTATATGTTTTAAGTATTCAGATAGAAAGATATAGATGGAGCTTATATATACTTGTAAAAAGATTGGCTGATCAAAATGTTTTGATCGATGTGCATATACAGATTTTGAAGTATTCTTAATAAATAGGTGTGTGTTTATATATGTCCAGATTATTGATGTATGTATGTATGTATGTATGTATGTATGTATGTATGTATGTATCTATCTATCTATCTATCTATCTATCTATCTATCTATCTATCTATCTATCTATCTATCTGTATATATATATATATATATATATATATATATATATATATATATATATATATATATATGAGAGACAGAGAAAGAGAGAGAGAAATATATATATATGTGTATCCATCCATCCATCCATTTTCTGATCCGCTTAATCCCTCATGGGGTCGCGGGGTGCTGGTGCCTATCTCCAGCGTTTACTGGGCGAGAGGCGGGGTACACCCTGGACAGGTTGCCAGTCTGTTGCAGGGCAATATATATGTGTATGTGTTATGAATATAGAAATCATTTGGTTAAATCTAAACATTGTGGTCGTCATTATTTCATAAAACTGTGTGAACCATTTAAGATCTGGTATAGACACAGATTAGCAACAGACTTTTTGAGGGAGTATTAAAGAGATAAAATTACTAATATGAGAAAAAAAAGTCATAGGAGAATAAAGTTAAAAAAAAAAAAGACAAAAGTGGTAATATTATGAGAAAAACATCATAGTATGACAATTAAGGGGGAACATTTCCAAAATAGTCACAGTTTGCAGAACTATTTTAGTCCTGGAGTAATAGGGCCAGGTTAGATTTTTTAATTATTTTTATTCTTTACGAGAATAAAGTCAGGAGAATGAAGCCAAAGGGATACGAAAATAAACGTGTAATATTACAAAAATAAAAATATTACGAATATAAAGTATATTCTGAGATTAAAGTCTCTCTGATACTGTTTAAGTGAAGACATTCAACGAATAAAAACAATCAAAGATAAGCTACCAGAGGCAGTAAAGAGGGTTGAAAAAAGAATAAAAGTTTGAGAATTGGTCATAAATCAGCATACGTTTGGACAAGTATAACCATGTAGTTGAAGTTTGGACTGAAGATGGAAAACCTATTTTCTAAACAGGCCTGCAATGTTGTTGTTTTTTTGTTTTTTGCCCCCTCTTCGAGGTCTTGTGAGTACTAAACTTGACTGAATTGAACTGTGTTCATGTTGGCTTACTGCAGTTTAAGCAGAGATCCTAAAGAAGTTAAGTTATGTTAAGTTAAGAAATAATGTTGGCTGGTGTAGTACTTTGCTGTAAAGGGGTATTGTTGTATTTGATTGTATGTTTTATTATGGTGATGTTCTAAGTTGGTCGTTTGAGCAGATTAGTGTTGCACTGATGTCTCAAAATAAGCAAAGATCCAGTTAAGTGATGTTTTTAATACCCTGCTACACCTCCTGCTGGTGCCCAGGTCATACTCTATTCTCTTCTTAGTTTGTTTTCACGCCCGATAGTCCGGCAGACTCTGGTGCGGATTGATTTCAGACTGCACTTTATCAAATGAACCAAACCTTTTGACCAACCTGTTCAACCCCTCACCTGTGGTGGCGCTGCACCAAGACACACAGAAGGAAAGAGGCTGGCCAGCAACACGGCACCACTTCCTTTACGGGGAAAACGTAAACGAAACAAAACGTCTTGAGATCTTAGCCGTGTTATTGCAATGCCGTCTTTGGCAGGTGTGCCAGACAAGCACAACTCAACAGTGGACTCAGCATGAGCGGAGGACGAGGGACAGGACCATGGAGACTGTTATACGCTACTCTGTAGGGTGGCAGCAGCAAACAATAATAATAATCATCTTTATTGTCATTGCAACATACATTCCAGCGAAATTTGTTCTCTGCATTTAACCCATCCCCGTGGGGAGCAGTGGGCTGCCACTGTGCGGCGCCTGGGGAGCAGTCTCGGTTTTTAGGGTCTTGCTCAGGGACCCAGAGTGGCAGTCTCTGGGTCCCTAAGGCGGACCCTAGCTCGCTTTTTTGGCTCGCATCAGAGTTCAACTGGACATTCCCAATTCCCCAAACTAACCAAACTTTCTGAGGGAAAAAGCCAGAGTCCGATTAAAGCAGACCAAACAGGGGTGGAGTGAATGCACCCTCTTCTCAGGTCAGTCGGAGTAGCACTATACATGGTGCTCTTGCCTGTCCTGAAGGCAGCATTGCGGATCCTGACTTGTTATCTAGGCTTTCTGTCAAGGGAAAACCCAGATGTGTAGGTCTATAGCCACATTTCCCATACAGAACTCAATGTATTCCATTACGTCATTGTATATTTTTCCAGGTAGTGACTTAACATCAAAGCTAACTAGATACATAAACAGGAGAAGTGCGCATGCGCAGCCAGCACGTGATAACTAGCAAGGAACGAGCGTGCACACGTAATCACTGTGACGTGTGCACGTCACAGTGATTGGCATGTGGGACAACCAATTGATAAGGTGATCCCCTCGGAACTGGAGGGACAGACGGTTTGTGGGCCGGACCAATCCTTAGTCAGAGTTTCTAAATCCATGATGTATTGACTACTCTCAGGATGGAAGGAACATTTCACTCAGTATAACAAAAAGTGTTTCTGAACAGGATTGCCAACTATAGCTTTAAGTTTTTGAACATCAAGATATTTTATTTGTTAACCCTTGACTAAGTGTGGTATATATGTATATTATATGGTTATGGACATCGTTCTGCTTTAAATTGTAGAGCACTTGGTAAGAATGAACCGGTCGCAATAGTGCATCTTATGTTTATCAGGTCCAACGTGATATAGAAGCTGTTGGAGGCTTTAAGAGTTAAAGGGAAGATACAGGGACAACCCTTTTTTTTAAAATCTCGTTTGAAAATCTTTGTTTATAACACGTAGTTTCTGAAACCACAACAAGCTGCCCTCCATAGAAGGAACTCCCATCCTACATGCGGTATAGCTTCTTCATGTTCACTCTTTACATCAATGTCTTCTTTTTTTTTCCTTTTCATTAATTGTGTTTTTGCCCCGGAGGTTGAAGGATCGGGGTCAGAGGAGAAAACCTATTTCCTCTCGTCTACCGAGTAAATGTCTGAGCTTCTGTCTTTGGAAGAACCACCGTTGGCATAATAAACCTGATTTTGGAGCTGAAGAAGATTATTACAACATCTCTTTGGAGTGTTGGTGCAGTACTCCTACAAATCTTAAAATTCAAACTAGTAATTAGAAATAAACAGGAAGAAGCAGCTCCACTTCTATTTTGGAGACTGCAGCGTGTGTTTGTTGGGTAGCTCTCATTACCGTCCCCTTTAACCAGATAAACTATATTTGCCAGTTTATTTTTTGCTCCAGCCCATCCATCCATTCTTCTCTTCATAGTTTCTCTTTTTTTACTATGTAATTTGGTCTTCCCCCATCCCTCTTGCCTCCCATTGTTAAGACGCCACCGATGTCCCAGAGGCAAACAGGAACACTGACACAAGGCTTGGCCGTTGAAAATGGAGCCACTTTGCAAACACAACAACGCAAGCTGTACACACAGACAGATACGCAGTCAGAGAATCTGGTTTTGAAACTGTACTGGTGCCTCCCTGTTGTTAAAAAATAGATAAATAAAACAGGGGCTGCTACTCGTTATCCCCTGATTGGGAGGGAAGCTGACCATCCATCAGGTTACTTCCCCTACTGTTGTAGGGGAAGTAATTCATTGATTTACTCCCACAAAGTGATTTTTTTTCTTGCTAATATTCATTCTGCATATAACAGGTAGGTTTATTTACTATTGGATTTACACACACAATAAATAGACTGGCAACCTGTCCAGGGTGTACCCCGCCTCTCGCCATTTGACAGCGGGAGATAGGCACCAGCACCCCTCGTGACGCCACAAGGGATAGACGTGTTAGAAAATGGATGGATGGATTTACACACAAATCATTTACACCTGCAAATAAGAGGCTGTATTTTTGTTTTATGACTCTGCCCAAGAGCAACCTTTTCGGAAATCAGCGAGAGGTGCTGGAAGCTAACATCATTCTGTGCAGTCAAAGAACCACTAGTTCTGCTTTAAAACTCAAATATCCTTATACCATGGTTCATATCAGCGGTAAAAAAACAAACCCTAAAGCAGTAACGAGGCGGGGACTGCTAGCCATCTGCGGATACAGCAGATGGTTACCATGGAGACTGAATACATGCTGTGGGAGCGACGCTGCTGACCAAAGTGCTATACAGATAACTAAGGGCACCACGTTGTTCTGTTGCTTGCATGTTAAGATGCTGTTTGGTCTCTTAAACATCTGAAGAAAGATGGACTTAATGTACAGTTGCGTTTAAAAAAGGCTGCATTTTCTCAAAAAGTGAGCAACTCTTAAAATTCTTATAATGACGTTTATTTCTTTACACACAAATGGAGAGGGAACATGGCACGTTTTATGCCAAATCAGAACACGAAGAAAATGTTACCAAATGAGTCGTCACTCAAAGACACTTGAGGAAGCCTGTTAGCCTGTTAAATAAAAGAAGTGTCTGCATTTTTCCCAACATATAGGCTGTGTCTCATTCCGAATACTTCCGTCAGTGCACTGCTAATGTGCACTGACCACTTACTGCCGTAGTGCCCACTTTCGATCGTTAGTATTATTCTAAAAGGAACACTTATGTTGAAACGCTTACCGGAAATGATGGGATGACGTGACGAACGCAACACACGTGAATGCGAATTTTCAGCCCACCAAAACTATATGCCGGCGTTTGTTTACAAATACACACGTTCTTTAACCAATCGTTAACACTCACAGCATGTGGAAAATAAATCGCCTCTGACGTCAACGCAGGATCCTCCTACTATTGGCTGAACATGAGGTATGTTCGTGTATTTTGTAAGTGATGCATTAGACGAGAGTACAATGCCTCGTATTACCACCATTACTTACATTTATATAATTGCGGTGTCGCAGCTCCGGCTGTCTCGGCTGAATTGTCCGCCATTATTTTCAAAATGGGAACATCTTCCCGGCGTCCCTAGCCCCTCCCTTTCCGCTTTGTAGTCAATATGGCGTCCGTTTAGTGCAAGTAGGGTCCATCGTTACACACTGCATTTTGTGACCGTTTTTAGGGGGTCATCCGGGTATCTTCAGTGCACTGACTTTTTGTGTTATCTACACTATATACTTAAAACTAAGTGTTCGAAGTGTAGAAGTAGGCGGAATGAGACAGAGCCTTACTGTTTCAGCTAGAAACACTTGACAATTTAGCTTTGTGGATCGCTAAGCTAATATTTAACTTAGTCGCCGTTTCTGAGAAATGCTCTACACCTGGTGCCCATTTCAGATCATAATTGTACAATAAATGCAATACTGCGGACAATACATCATGGATCACTTTGTGCTTTCGCTTAGTTCAAGCTGGTCCACCAAGATCCAGGACCCTGTGTGCTCTCAGCTCATGCAGCCATGGTTTCAGAACCAAACAGACATTACTGACAAATCCCATTATTCACCTGCATAAGACACGTGGGATTTACCCCAAAGGAAACTCCCACACAGCAGGTCGCCCTGCAGGTAAGTCATCCAAGGTCTTTCAGTGCTTTAAATACAAGGATAGTTATTATCAGCATGGCATTATGTCAATGGACATCTTTGTCAGATCAGACAAACATTGGAGGATAACCTGAGGTCTTTGCACTGGGTGGCTGTACCTGATGTCTGCAATCCCATATTACCCCTTACAGTTCAGAATTGTTTAACAGGCACATGTTATACTTGGGTTAACTTCAGTTTCTTACCTAGACCAGTATTACACAGATTTTTAAAGATTCACATTGTGCTTTCACCAGGGACACTTTGGGGCATTCTGATCACCGTCTGCTTGATTTCATTTCTACCTATTGGCAGAAATGAAAACGTTTTTGTAGATCGGACTGTAAGGAAGTGGATGGAGACACCAAAGCAGATTTCACAGGCCTGCTCTGACTCTGCAGATTGGATTGTTGCTGAAACTGTCAGTTAATACATCAGTTTTTGTGAGGACATTGTGTGTGCAGACCAAGACCTTTCACACATACAACAGTCAACCACAGTTCAATTGACACCTGAGGAAGATGTGTATGAAATGGCTTATGGCAGTGAGGACCAGGCCCTGTATAAGCAGGCCAGAAACAAACTGACAAAAGAGATCAGAGCAGCTAAAAGAAGCTATAATGAGAAGGTAAAAAAACAACAACTTCTTAGCTAACAACCCAGCTGGAGTTGGGAATGGTTTGAAAAACATCACTGCCTACAAGAACCCATCCACCCACCACCCTGAACAGAATCCTCCTCTGGCACATGAGCTTAACAATCTCCCCTACAGGGTTGAATAGCTGCAATTCACGATCTCCACCAACTCATCCACATCTTAAGGCAGAAACACACCAAACCATCTGATCCGTCTCAGCATAACAAGACTCTAGACCTGTGTAAGGTTCCCTTATGCTTTAAATGCTCCACCGTCATCACGGTCCTCAGGAAATGCACCATAACAGGATTAAATGACCGGACCTGTAGCCCTGATGTCTGTGGTTATGCAATCCTTTGAGCAACTGGTCTCATCTGAAGGACATCACAGCCCCTTTGTTGGACCCCCTGCAATGTACTTACGGTGCAAACAGATCGGCAGATATGCAGTACAGCTGGGAATACATTTTAACCAATACAACCCCGACCACCCAGAGATGCATGCCAGGGTCCTGTTTGTGGATCTTAGCTCAGCCATCAACGCAGTCAACCCAGACATCCTCCACCAGGAGCTCACCCAGCTCAGTGCACCAGATTCCACCCGTCAGTGGGTCACCGGCTTCATGACTGACCGGCATCAACAGGTGACGCAAAGGAGGATCTTCTTCCGCTCAGGAACCGTCAGCGCCAGGGTGTGTCCTCTTCTCCCTGCACCTTAGTCAACCTTTCTGGGCAAACTCCTGAAGTTTCAGACGGTACCCCTGTCAAAGGTCCTGACCAGGACAGCGATGAATCTCCGTACAGACAGGCAGTGGGTTGGTTGTCCCACTGGTGCAGTCAGAACCACCCACAGTCGTCAACGACAACACTGTGTCTTCTGTGGTTCACAACCTTTCGCAGCAGCTGCTGGTCGTCTTCTAAACCACCGTTATTCCGTCTGTTTTGCCCACTTCCATCACTGTGTTGTTTGGCCAATCCACAAAACAGGACAAGTCCAACCTGTCGCAAACAATTAGGTCTTCAGAGAGGATCATTGGGGCCGACCTTCCCTCCATCCAGGACTTGTACAGATCTAGGGTCAGAACAAGGGGCAGCTAATATCTCCGCAGACAACCGGCAACACCTAGGAAACACACTGTTTAGACCAGGCCGGTCCAAAGTGTGGCTGGGTGGGGGGGGGGCATTTACGGCCCCTGTGCTGATTTTGTGGCCAACCAGCATGTTTTACTTTTAATTAGAGTTAATATGTTACAATTGAATGTTAGGTATAACACAAAACATTTGTCTTTTAATAATCATACAGTGCATTAAAATCTGATTGGATGTCATTTATTAAAATTGGCAATGTACAGATAGTCTAATTTCTTTATTTAAAACGATCATATTCTGTAGAGCAGGTAAAAAACAAAATATCACAGCACTTGTTTGCTTTTTTTTGGCCCTCAAGTGCTTTGATTTGAACATTTCGGCTTACGAGCCAAAAAGTTTGGACACTCCTGGTTTAGACTTTGACCCACAACAGAGCGCTAGTTACAAAACCAGTAGCGAAAGAGATAGTTTATTCCCTTTAGACATATTCATGGTTAGACAAAAGTGAAACCAAAGTGAAATTCCTTATTTATGTGCACAAACTTGGTGATTTTAGCTGATTCTGATTCTACTCTATTTTGGGACCTTTCAGCTGATCACAAGGTGTAATAAACACAGAAGGAAAGGATGATCTTAAAGCAGCTTGTATTGCATGGAGTGGAACTTTTGGCACCTTTTAGTAGGTAATCCAGCCCAGCATTACGTACACTTCTTGTGTGTCTCTTGGTTTTGCTTCTTATCCACCAGTTTGTGCACTCTTCTTGCGTCCTTTTTTACCAAGCACATATTTAGAGCATGCTGATTTCTCTGGTGAGCCATTAAATACGTATTCATCCAGCCTAGTACCAGCCCTGAGGTTTGAGCATTAGGAAAACATTAATCAACTTGTTGTTTATTAAAAAAATGGAAAAAACCATTATAACAAAAAATACTAAGTGTGGACATTTTTTTTACAAATGCAATACAGGTTAAACTGTGTCAGTATAGCAGGTAAATCTGCATTAACAATGTTGATAGATTGTAGGGTTGAGACTGAAACAGCTTTTATATGCGGATAAACATTTATGATGTTTATTGGGATAAATCCAGACGGTTTAAGCTGTTTAAACATCAGCGTGTGTCATGTTTCAATCAGTTGTAGGGTTTGCACAAAGGAAAAGGTGTGATTTACCTCCACCTCGAACGTGCGCTCGCTGTCGTCCAGGAAGATCACGCGCAGCCGGAGCTTGGTCTCCTTGGAGACCCGCGACTTGGTCGCGAGACCTCCTAGAGTTCGTGTCCGCCGGTGTTGGTCCCCCATCGCCCTCTGAGGCCCCCGCCTTTCTCAGGACAAACAGCAGCAACAGTAAGTCGCCTTTAAATCCATCTTCATGAGAGTCAAAGCGCGCGCAGAGAGAGCTTCACGCGCTCCTCTCCGCCCTCATCCTCGCGGCTGCTCCGGTGGTCCGCGGCGCAGGCTGGAGTTGGTGCTGCTGATGGAGCGCGCGCTCTCCGGATGCGTCATGGCACGCGGCAGACGCCCTAAGCCGCTGATCAGAGTCTGAGGAGCTGCCGAAGGAAGTGAGAGCCGCACGAGGCGCTCTGCGGGTCCAACTTTACACAGAAAATAGGAACTTTAGAAATGATAAAGATAAAAAAAATCTGTAAGAAGAGTACAAGCAAAATTATAATTTTAGTTAAAACCTACATTTATTTAGAATAATACATCTATGCTCCTAAGTAAATAGTCAACAATTTATCATCAAGCCAGATTTTCAGGCCCAATAAATCAGCTTCATGTTTCTTTGATAGTTTTTTGCTTCGAGGAAAAACATCTACAGAAACCTCGCTCATTGTTGTAACCATGTGTTCTATTATTTATTTATTTTTTCTTCACTAAGAAGCTTGGATGTTTTGGGCTATTGAATAACTTTAATTTGTGTTACTTTATATCTATGTATTTCTCATAATAACTTACAAGCTTTTGTACTTTTTTGGCAAATAAATGTATTTAAGCGACAATAACATTTCAACTGTGAGGCGTAATGTACCTTTTTTCTTTATAATTTCTGATGTTTTTGTTTGCTTAATGGTAGCTTTTTTTTTCTTTTCTACTTTGAGGTCCTGCTAAAATTTAAATACAAAAGTATTTTTGTTAAATTTAACATTTCTAAGGATGTGTTTTAAGGCACAATCTGATTCAGAGCACATGCTTTAAACATTATATTTTTCTCTATATTTTTACCATTAACACATCACATCAGTTTAAAGTTATTATTTTGTAAATCAAATAGAAAACATAACCACCGGGTTAGGGCAAATTACTTAATATATGATAAAATTAGATATCTTAATGTAATTTCACTACTCGTTTAGGTGCTGCTGCTTTAAAGCAACCATAGGATAAGAAAATCCTACCTAAAAAGCACTGAAACTAGACAATTTTGACCAACAGCCCAGCTAAATTACTCCGTCACATTGACTATTACAGCAGCATCTGAACATCTGTGGCTCTGAAAAGCTCTATGTGAGGCCACAGTGTGTGTGTGTGTGTGTCCTCCATAAGAATAATATGAATTTCATGGTGGGTGGATGCTTTCAGAGCACTGACCTGTCCAAAAGTAGGCCAGTAGTGCAGCTCCCTCATACCGCCTGCAGCTGCGTTGACGATTGGGTACTTAATGTTTGAGCCCATGAGAGTGTGTGTCTGTACGCGCACATGGTTTTGTTACCTCACAGGGACATTTCCTTATGCGATTACTGACCTCGTTGAGACCAGAAGTACTCACTGCGTGTAAAGTCCTACTGAGCCAACGTTGTTTTCTAGGAACCTGACTAGGAGTTTAGGGCTGAAGTGTAGATTTAGATTAGGGTGTTTTAATGTTCTGTCATCACTTTGCCATGTTTTAAACAGGTCAATGTATATGCATTTTGTTTTCATACGTAGCATCTGCTGGCTAAAAGCCACAAGGGTATGTCAGTGATGTCATTAATCATAACCTGCATTTGATTGTGTCATATTCACCTATAGAACTTTACAGGAGGTGAACTGTCTGCAGAGATATAGCTATATTATCCCCAATTTTTCTGTCTTCTTCATCCAGATCCCAGAAACCATAACTGGCATAAAACGTCAGGTTTTGCATATCTGTTCCTCATCCATTGCTCATGTTTGTTCATTGTTCTTGCAAATATTCAGTATTAAAGGCATAACTGCCAAAGTAAGAATGTTTTTTTTTTAAATAATGACCATTGTTTCCAGTTTACCTGTGTTTAATACATAATCCTCAATCTAGAAGTATTTGCTGTTTGATAGAAGCCGTGTATATCTAAAACCATTCCTTTATTGTTGTAATTTTTGGATGAATATGACCGATCTGCGAGCTCATGATGTCAAGTTTCTCTACATCAAAGTTTATACACCTGCAGCCATAGAAGTGATTAGACCACCTGAATCCATTTAATGAATTGCAAGATTTGATACAGCCTGTCAAATTTAAGTCTGGTTTCCAATACTTATTGACCTAATTTGGTAAATTAATTTTTTTTTAACTAAAACTGACTTAAAACTATAAGCATTTTAGTCCAAAAACACTAAGACTAAAACTAACATGGCTGCCAAAAACAACACTGGTAATGTAGAGCTGTGTATCATCGTAGTTACGGTAACTAATCTTGTTTCTTGTTATAACCTCAGCTAGTGGGAGCATATATTAAATAGAAGGGGTCCGAGCTTTGAACCACGGGGTACCCCACGTGTGACTTTTGTCTGTTCTGATGAGACAAAGAAGTCCCTGTTCTTTAGGTAGGATTTGAACCAACTGAGCGCTGTACCAGAGAGTCTGACCCAGCTCTCCAGTCGCTTTAATAATATATTATGGTCAACAGTGTCAAATGATGCGACGAGGTCCATCAGAACTAGTACTGTGGTTCTAGTCTGTATTTATGTGGCCTTCAAATAAATACAGGCAACCAACCAAGACTATAGAAGACAACTGAACAGGGTTGAAAGATTTAGATGCAAGTATAAGTCCTGCATTGTTCCATTCAGGTGATAAATTCTGTGTTGCAGAGATGAGCATCGGTGTGGGGGAAATGAGTTTCACACTCCGAACAAAAGCAGAAGACCTGCTGAAGCTGGTAAGATCCTCATTGTAGACAATGAAACGGGTTTTTCTACTTGCATGGGCTGAAAGGCCGCTCAGAGAGGAAGAAGCCAACTAACACAGATTACAGTTTGCCAATGAACTTGGGACAATGACCCTAACTTCAATAGAAATGTCCAATGGTCTGGTGGAATTAGAATTAAAACAGTTGATCACAATGATCTCTTTTACTTTTGGAGGAAAAATTTATTAAATCAGAATTTGTGGCTACAAACAAGGAATTTGACTTCAGATTCCAGTATTCGCACAGCATAAAAAGACAGACAAGTGGTACAACAACTGCAATCTAAAACAGAAACATTTATCAGGGAAAAGGTAACAGAAGCAGTACAGGAGAGTTTTTTTTTCTTTTTTTTCCCCCCATACATACATATCTGTAAGTATCTGCCAAATTAGTGCAAATATGCTTATTGTCTCCTGCAGCGTAGCTAGCTACCCTGACTGTAAAGTGTTCATCAGCCTGGGAATTTACACTGGTTCTGTGTCTGCTCTTTTTAGCCATCAGCGCTCAGTAGCGCAGAACTGAAGGTAAAAGTCTGAAGAACCTTTGATGAGGGTGCGTTGGGTCGAGAGTGGACAGGGTTCTTCTGAAGTCCACCGTTTAGCTCCAAGTGGTTCTGGGCGCATCAGTGGACCAGCTGATCTGGTCTGATCTGTTTGCAGACTCCTCACCGTCCCGGATCAGATTTATGACAGTAGCCTCATCTGCAAACGTCAGAAGTTTCAAAGAAACTTAAAAAACAACAACATTTTTTTTTAAATCCTGAACTGAAATAGGCTTTATGTTATTGTCAGATCCAAGTTCTGATGTTAGAGGTAAGTAAAACACACACTGTCACCCATCACATCATCATAGTTAGTTTCTCCATGTTTACCAAGAAACAGTGCTTTCAGTTTACGTGGACATGCAGGTCCATGTTCCAGCTCTCAACTTAGGTTGTGGAATCTGGAAGGAACGAGATCCTGTATACAAGCGGCTGAAACGAGCTTCTCTCATAGGGCGGCTGGGCTCGGCCTCAGAGAAACGTTAAGGAGAGCCTTCCTCTGGTTTTACCAAAAAAAAGTAAAAAAACAAAGCAACTGGACTTGTTTTCCAAAGTTTCGCTTCCTCTCCAGGAACCTTCGCAATTCAAAAGTCTGGAGTAATGCGGAGTGACAAGCTTTATACCATTGCCCAACAAAGGCCTTGTAATGGCTTAGATAACATGCCAATTCAATTGAAACAGGTCCACCCCTTAGTAATGGGCGGTCGTTAAAGACATTAAGACAGCAGATTGGACCGAAACAGGGTAGTTCATTGTTATTGTTTTGAGGCGGGTTTTTCGCGCATGCGCGCCGGACTGGTAGGCAAAAGGCGAACACAATGGCGGACGCAAACAGAGAAACTGACGAGTTCTCCGCATATTTTTCTTCTTTAGATAACGTACTACAAGATCGTTTTAAGAGTAAGTTGAAGGTTGATGGTATCAGATTGCCAGATCCACACAGCAAAAGCCTGAAGGGACGGAGCGAGTCTGTGAAATGCTGGCCAAGCGCTCCGTACCATGACATATACAGCTGCCTTATAAACATGGCAGGCCAGTACAGACAGAGAGCACGAAAGCCATGAAACCACTGGACGGCTACAATTATTTTAAATCGGGAAAAAGGCTCCAGCAACGCCCGCGACGCCATGAGGGATTAATCGGTCAGAAAATGGATGGATGGATGGATGTTGTTCACACATGTTTGTGCAACAGCACAAAGCGGCGTCGGACACAGGCCGCGTCTCAGCAGAGGCCCGGTAGGTTAAAAAAAAAAAATTTTCACTACGGATTATTTAGGTGTTTTTGTCTTGTTAAAATGGGTGGCGGTGTCGGCGACATTGCAGCGTAAACACAGAAGTACTAGCGCCCGTGAACCGGGGCGTAATAGCAGCAGCAGCTGCTGTAGCCCCTGCTGCTAGCTGCTGCTAGCCGGCCCGGCCCGTGTAGCCGCCCCGGCCCGTGTAGCCGGCGGCGCCGGCCCGTGTAGTGTTTACGCAGCAGCCGCTGGCTGCTGCCGCAGCCAGTGAACTGGCAGAGCAGCCGCTGCTGCTTGGCTGCTGCTGCTACCGCTTCTCCGGCCCGTGTAGCGATCTGTGTACCCTCCGCTGCTATTTAAGTAGAACAATGAGCAGAATTAAGTTGTATTTACCGGAGATGAAGTGTAGACTGCAAATTCTGTCGTAGTACGATGCCCCCCCCAGTCCATTGGGAGTGTCTGCCTGCGCTCTTTTCATTGAAAATATCCATTTCTTTCTTCGTCCTTCCTCCTTTGGAAAACGACAGAAACGTACATCCAACGATTTGGAATGCTTCTGTGTGCAACCGGGAGCACAACAAGTCGTAGGCATTGCTTAGATTCCATAAATAAACGAAGTAAAAGTACGCTCTAAATCACCCGTTTTGTCATGTAGTAGACGAGAACAGTACTGTTTTCTGCCTACCAGCGGGACCCGGATGTAGCGCTGACGTCACGCGGGACGTCACACGTGAACTACCCTACTGGTCCACTCCTCTGTAACGAGGAGTCGTTAGGGTTGTTATTGGCTTGGCTTAAAGGAACGATGTTTTGATCGCCCGAATGAGGGTGAGAGTTGAGGTGATGGTTGGCTGGAATTAATCCGATAGCTGTGTTGTAAGTTTTTGAGAGTTGGAACCTAAGGCCTCCTCCTCTGTTTAAGGTTGTTTTCTCTCTCTTAACGTAGATGGCTTCCTTCACACCCCTTTCAAACCATCTGTCTTCTTTGTCCAAAATGTGAAACATTTGGTCCTCAAAAGAGTGTCCTTTGTCCTTTAGGTGTAGGTGGACAGCAG
Organism: Fundulus heteroclitus; assembly: GCF_011125445.2. Lineage (NCBI taxonomy): Eukaryota > Metazoa > Chordata > Actinopteri > Cyprinodontiformes > Fundulidae > Fundulus > Fundulus heteroclitus. The sequence goes on from NC_046374.1 coordinate 31,208,397, forward strand.
AGTCTTGTCCTGAGGAGGTAGCTCTCCTGTGTTGAGCCATGCGTCTGTGGAGAGTTTGTTTGGTTTCTCCAATATAAAGATCAGAACATTCCTCACTGCACTGAACTGCAGACACCACTCCTTCCTCTGGTTTGACGGAGAACGTAAGCAAAGACTTCTGGAATAGTTTCCTTTGAACAGATGAGTCAAAAACTTAATATTTTGGACACCAGAGCAGGGGAAATGTTTGGCATAAGCCACGCATGTCAGTGCAGAGAAACATCCTCATACCACCTTTGAAGTACGGAGCTGGAAGTGTCATGGTCCTGGGGTAGCTCTGTTGGAGCCAGACCTAACCTCATCATCACTGGATGCACCATGAATTCTACCATGCAGAGCTGGACCTGCAACATGACAATGACCTGCAACATGCCAGTAATTACTCCAAAGACCTTCTGGGATCAAATAAAATCAAAAATTAAATATCCTGGGTACTGAGATGAAGTCAAGGTCAAGTTTATTTATGTAGCTCGTTTCCAACAGCTCTGGCTGCACAAAGTGCTTTACAAGTGAAAGAGCTCAATGTTAAAAGAACAGCATCAGAGTAAGAAGATAGAATAAGGAAATAAAAACAAAAAATGAATAAATTGAACAGGTACTCTAGATGGATTCTTCTTAGTTGAAACTTTTCGTCTCCAAGAGACGTGTGAACTGTTACTGATAGAATCTAACTCCTAACTTGTGCTTGTGGGTGATGGGAGTCAAACCTCACCCACTGATCTGTGGGAGCGGTACCCCTCATGATGACGCCCTTCTCCCTGTCCACAAAATCCTTGGTGTTCTGAGCTGCCACATAAAGGACCGAGTTACAGACGCCAGATATTTGGAAACATTTCCATGCTAACAATGGGTCTCCATCTTGTTAGAAATGTAATTAAAGCATCCAGACTGGGAGCAGGCTCACCTGGGGCCTCCTGGTCTGGATGGTTTGGATGAAGGTCTTTTTAGATGAAAGCGCTACGCTGATGTGCAGTGTGAGATTTCTCCTCCATGTTTACACATACGATGCATCTTTAGTTTAGCTCTTCAGCTATTTTCTCAGGGAAGTGGGTCAGATTACACGTGATTGCATCAAAAGAACATGATCATGATAACTATGGTGTATTCATACATGTTATTTTATGTCCTTAAATATAAGGCCAGTTTTAGAAAATAAATATGTTGTTAGAAAACATCTGGAATCATGTTTATAGTCTAATTGTTTACAACAAAAAAGTGCCATGAGGGAACGGCCGGTTGGTCGGTGAGAGCAGGGCATTGCAGTTTAACTATACCTATTTGTTTTTGTTTTTTCATGTTTTCCTGTAAATACATATGATTGTCCAACCCATTTAATGTGTTTAATGTTTAATGGGTTCATCTAAATGACAGGAAGAACATTTCTTAAGTTCAGCTCCCTGATAAAATCTTTTTTCTGTTTTTGTCAGTTTCCTACGTTTGGCCACTAGATAGAGATAAAGAGCTAAATATGTTCTAAAAAGGGATTACATAGAACCTCTCTAAACATGGACCTAATTTGATATAGTAATAGTAATAATAATGTGGATAACTTTAATAAAAACATTACATTGTATGTACAGACTGTTCCAAAGTCCTGTTTAGGTCTGAAATGCCAAATAGAGCACTTACAATGACTAATGAGTTCATTTTTAGGCTGTTGTTTTAACTATTGCTTGATTCATGGGAACTGTAGTTCACCAGGAAGGAGTTAGAAGCGGCAGCTTTGTGATCTCCTTTTTTTAATTGTGAAGATCTTAACACAATTAAGGTTTTTTTTTTTTTGGTATACCTTCTGTTAAACGTTTTATTAAATTTTTTTTGCTAAATGCTGAAATCTAAAGTCTTTTAACCTGACATATCTTTCATCATTTACAACGGGACAGAAATGGAGCAAAGCGTTTGCCAGAGAGAGTAACATAAATCAACAAGGCTTTCTTAAAGAGAAAAGATAACTGACACAAAAGCCAAAATGATTTGTGTTTAAACATATTGTTCAAAATAGAAAAAGAAATATAACACTGGTTTAATTATATTTTCTTAATATATATATATATATATATATATATATATATATATATATATATATATATATATATATATATATATATATATATATATATATATATATATATACATCAAAGTGTGATAAAATATATATGTTGAACATGACAACTTGCAATTTTGTGGTGGAGAAAATCTGTGGGACCTATAGCCTTTAAGAACATATCCTATAGTCAAGGTAGCACAATAATAATAATAATAATAATAATAATAATAATAATAATAATAATAAAATAATATTAATAATAATAATAATAATAGTTGTTAATATTAAAACACGTGTTTGCTGCTTACAACACCAAAATATAACATTGAAATACGAGCAGATGCGGAGAAAAAAAATTGTTTCCTTTCTTTCCATTTTAAATATTCTGAACATATAACATCACGAAACACATATATTAATACAACGACCATAAAATCTCTTGCTCTGTGGAACAAAAAAAAACCTTTTCAGGCGACCAATTTACACATTGCCTTTAGGAGGCGCTGTTTCTTCTTAACGCCTTTGCTTTCCCCTTCAAACCGAATGCCCTCTGCATTTAGTGCAAGCTTTTACTTTCATTAAAGGGGGAAATGCAGTTTACATCCAGACAAACTAGTCAGAGGCCCCTAAACACAAGTACGCTAACTTCATTTCCTCAACAATACTAACCATTAAATAGCTCAGTTGCAGAATATTTCACTATGGCCTACCTCTAAAACCTCAGCCCTTGCCTTTAAAAAACACTGCATTTTGTCCTGAACATTAAAAGATGTGTAAAAAGTAGATCTTCAAAAACAAACAATTTATTTTGACTTGTCTAAACACGCTCACAGAAAGGGAAAAGCCCACGTTGACATGCTCTGGTAGCTGTTTAGGAGAAAAACGTCGACACGTGCAGCAATTTGTCCACTACAGGAACAGAGAAGGGTCAATCAAATACGTCTGAGCTTTTAACTTTCAGGTTTATTATTTGGTCCTGTTTTCTGATAACTGCCTTCAGGAAACGTAATCCCCCTTAACCCACTGCAATACATCCATCTAGAAAATAGTAGAGAAGAGGTTTAGCCATAGTAAGCCACAGTAACGCGTGTTAGAGCAGAGTTATTGTGCAGTGAGTGTAAGTACAGGCAGAAATGGGACAGATGGGAGCAGGTTGGAATCAGTTTGCTCGGTTCAATTAGTCCTTGGCTTCTTCTGTTTAGCCGCACAGGCTCCGACATTTGATCCTGTCGGAGGAAAAAAAGAAATAAAAGGCAAAAAGACAATTTTGGGGGGGGGGGGTTTGGGGAAAATGTTAAAAACCTAAAGCAGTATTTCTTAAAAGCTACAGGGAGAGTCAGAAGTATCCTCACAGGGGTAAACAGGCAGCGCACCCACAGAGACTTAACTCCAGTCGTTATTCTGATACTGAAACTTGAACCCGCTTCTCTCCGCCTCTCCACTCACCATCTGCCACTCACACACACACACACACACACACACACACACACACACACACACACACACACACACACACACACACACACACACACACACACACACACACACACACACACACACACCTTTCATTTTTCCATCCCTCGTCTCAATCTCCCCTCTTCAGCCGTCTCACTTTCTCTCCTTCTCTCTCTCTCTCTCACACACACAGATCTAACCTGCCTGCCTCCGAAGCATCTGGCATCTTCACGCTGCTGCCTCCCTCCTGAGACCCAAACACACAAACTCCTCAACAGCAGCAGCAGCAGCAGCAGCTTGTTGGCAGGTTCATGTTTTACCCCCTCTCCGTCCAATGAGAGCGATGCAGTAGATCAGGAAGTTAAATGTTCCTGTTCCTGTTAGCTGAAGCAGCTGTTGGGAACGTTGCTCAAATGAAAAAAAGAGGCTCTTAAGGAGATAAAATTTACTTTGATTTTTTTTCATGATTGTACCTTTTTTAGGCTTGTTTTCCACTTTTCCTTTGTTGCCCGGCTTCCTTAGATTGTTCAACCCTGTCTGCAGTGATCCACGTGTTTGGTAAAATTATCTTATGTGCAGCTTTTCCACCATATCTGAATGGTGTTTTTGCATAGGAAACAGTATTATTTGGAATATTTTTTAAAGGAGTTTCTAATGTTTAATGTTGTGATTGATTGACAAATAACAAACTTAACTTTAAATTCAGTTCTTCTTCTTCTTACTTATTCCTACTTATTAGCAAAACCAATAGGCAGGAGACCATTTAACCCTCGTCTAGTGAAATATATAATTTAAGCATCACTAGGAGACTAAACTTTGCCAACATGTTGAGTACAGCCATAAAAACTAATGTGGCCCTCTTTATCAACAATACAAACCTAAGGGTCGTTTGAAGGAACTTTCTCTATAGAGCAGACGGACAAGCCTTAGCTGTGTTTACGCTACAAGCTAATGCTACAACACTGATGTTTGAGAGCAACTGAAAATGTCAGGAAAAGCTCCTGGATCTGCAAAAGCAAAGTAGCAAACTGACGCTCTGCGTTTTAATAAAAGCTTCACGGAAACCGACAGCTCAGTGACTGTGCCCTGTCAATCTGAGCTCCATCGAGATACGCTTCCTCTCCATCATGCGGTATAAACACAGGAAAGATTTCAGTCAGCTGATGGTTCAGTCAGCTAATGAAAGGTGAAGCAGCAAAACGAACCGGTGCCCCCCACCCCATCTCTTTTAGTCTTATAGGCACTAATGTGCCTAGGCTAATGTGGCTAATAATAACACAGGTTATGGATAAGCCGGATTGAAGCCGGCATTGGGGCAGACAGAAGTTGCAACCTACCCTCCTGCTGTAGTTGATCGCTAAAGAAAATATAATGCAGAGTTACCAAAAAAGACAGAATTTGTATAGGTTTTCTGCTGCTGGGTATTTTTTGCATGGGTCAAGTCTTTGTTTACATTGTAAAAATATGCTTTGGATGCAACAGATTCATTTTTGTTTTGCAAAAACCATTTAATTCTGTTTCCCTCACTCTGCTGAGCTGCATTGATTGTTGTCATTTCAGCTTTTAACTTTTTGTTCTCTGTCTGTTTTCTCTTCATAGAAGGTCTGGCGTTCTGTTAGCTGTGACATCATCCAGGGAAGACAGATCATCCACTATTACCATCTTAACATAGAAAGGATTCCTGGATCAATTTGTGCTTCTGTGTCTCTGCTCTGTCTTCTCTAACCTCCAGTGGGTCGAGGCAGATGAGCGTTCACACTGAGCCTGGTTCTGGTTCTGATGGAGGTTCTCCTCCCTGTTAAAGGGGAGTTTTCCTCTCCACTGTCGCTTCATGCATGCTCAGTATGAGGGATTGCTGCAAAGCCATCAACAATGCAGACGACTGTCCACTGAGGCTCTACGCTCTTTCAGGAGGAGTGAATGCTGCTTGTTAAGACTTGATGCAACCTGCTGGGTTTCCTTAGAGAGGAAACTTTTTGACCGATCTGTATAATCTGATTGAATTTGACTTTGGAAAGTGCCTTGAGATGACATGTTTCATGAATTGGCGCTATATAAATGAAATTGAATTGAATTGAATTAATTAATATAGAATAATTCTGTATCTGCCCCTTACGGGTAACATGTTATCGTGTCATCAGCAAATTGACAGACAACTGGAAGCACATGTTGCCACATCAAAGCAATTCTAATAAAATAAAATAATCACATGAGTGAATCCTTAAAGGACACTTAGCACCAATAAGTGCTAATCGGGTCTACTGTTTTATCCAAAGAAGGAAGTGACACTTCTAAACGAGGCCAGATGGTCCCCTACTTATTGGTTTTGTCCTAATTAAGGAAGTCAAAGTTAAGTTTGTCATATCGTAATGATTAATCATATTTTTTCCTCTTAACCAGGAATAGCCAATGGGTAAACCACTCAACATTCAATGGTATTGGGTGTTGAGTAGTTTTCATTGTATCGCTTTAATATTGTACTATCATGACATCCCTAGTTATTATTAGAAAGTAAATTATAAAATTGAACTTTATATTAGCTCAGTCTGGGAACTGGACTGTGGATTGATATTTAGAGTTGAGTTTCCTTCATCCTACGGTTAATAAACGTTGTCAACAACAAGAAAATCACTTTATATATTTTATCTCTGTTTTTTTTATTATTCTTTGGACAAAGGCAGCTTTAAAAGCTGCTGAAAGTTGTACGGGACATTAAATGACCACTAGAGAATGACTCGCAGTTCATAGACTTAATGCGACTGCTGTCCCAGAACCTAATCTCGCTGTGATTGGATGTTTTTCTGTGACAGTGATGGATGAGTCTGAATCATTTCCTGCTCTGAATGGGAATGGACGAAGTTGGTTTCTAAAACATATCTGGGATTATGTCACATGCTTGTAAGAGGCGTCAGACTGAGCCGTTAGTGGCTGGAGAAGGTGGGGAGAAAGTCAGAGTTTCCAGGCTGGTTAATGGAAGATAATCGAGGTCTGATTGTAATGTGCTGCACTTTAGATCTGATGTGGAAAAAGTGGGAGGAAGCTGATGAACGAGATTCTATCTTCTGGGAAAAAACAGAACTACTGTTCACTCTGTTTCTTTTTTACTTTGTTTCTTTCCTGAATACAAAGCATGCATTATGGGTATCAAAGAATCACTCAATGTTTATGTGGGACGGAGTTTTTACGTTGATAAAGAATTCACACATCTTTGTTAGCAACATATTAATTATGTTTTGTGTTCAGTTGTTGAAGCATCTTTGGTTTTCATTTATTGATTTGTTTTATTTATTGACTTGTTTTCAGATTTAAAACTCAGGTTCTTCCTTCCTTCCTTCCTTCCTTCCTTCCTTCCTTCCTTCCTTCCTTCCTTCCTTCCTTCCTTCCTTCCTTCCTTCCTTCCTTCCTTCCTTCCTTCCTTCCTTTCTATCTATCTATCTATCTATCTATCTATCTATCTATCTATCTATCTATCTATCTATCTATCTATCTATCTATCTATCTATCTATCTATCTATCTATCTATCTATCTATCTATCTATCTATCTATCTATCTATCTATCTATCGATCGATCGATCGATCGATCGATCGATCGATCGATATAGATATACACACACTCTTCGGTCTGCAGATTTCTTTATCTTTTAATTTTCTGAACTCAGTTTGATTTTATGATTTCACTTAAAATGTGGAATGTATAGGATTGACTGGAGATGTCGTTGGTTTGATTTTTCTTTTTAATGAATAAAGCAGTTTAAGCAGCCATAGCCAGTAAGTAAGTAAAACTTTATTTATGACAAGGTTAAACGAAAGCTGATTTAAAAAAGAATGTTTTTAGCCGGCCTCCAATAGAAACCACTGACCCTGCTGATCTCAGAGCTCTAGCCCCCTTGGTCTTCAAGTTAGCGTGGGGGACCTCCAGCAGGTCTTGATCACTGGACCTCAAAGCCCTAACGGGGGTGTTTGGTGCCTGGATACATAGATTATGGAACAATATAGCCACTTACTTTAAAATGTCTGATATTGCTCAGTATTAATGTTACTAATTTGAGAAAATGTGTTTAACTCGGTGTGGAAATGGCTTGCCGTCCTAAACGAGTCAGTGGAACAGAGTCGTCCTTGTGTCTGCTCTTGACTGACGAGGGCTGAAAATGGGATTTATGTCAGAAAGAGAGGAGGACGTCTGTAAGCCAGTTAAGACGACTGCAGGGCCCGTTTCACGCTGAGGAAATGAAAGTGGGTGTTAGACATTAGTTAAAAGGCTTCACTCCGACAACAACAGAGATTAAAAGGGACAGGTTTTAACTCGGCTGAGAGCGGAGCTTGTTGTGAGAATGTCTGTTTGCTGTTGAGGTACAAACAGAAAGGAGAGCTTCCTGATTACTGTGTGATTGTCAAACCTTCAGGCTCCCATCGAAAAGTACCAGCTCTCTGTTGTCCGTGTGGGTTGCGAAGGCAGATACAGTACGAGCAGCGCTGCCAGGCTCGGCAGCTTTTTTTTGTCCAACTGGCCCAGTTTCCCTGTAATTAAAATAGATAAACAGCCAGTTTTTTTTTTTTTTTTTTTTAAGTTTTAAAGAAGAACGTCCATCCCCATAGACGCACCGCATTTAAATCTACTGTGATGTGCACTTGTAGTTTTTGTTAGTCATGACTAAAAAAAACAAAAACTGCTGCTGAGAATTTACTCGTGACAAAGTTTGTGTGGAAACCTCAGAAATAATCATGTTTCCATTTTCTATGAGATTTAGTGAGTAGTGCATGTTTAGTGGAGTACAGTAAACTGCTGTAAGTAAATGTTTAAACATTTCACAATCACTCTAAATAACATCAAATGATCGGCTAAGTTACTGTGTGCGCCTGAGATAATACTACATCTCTCTATTCCAGACTTATCTTCAGATCCATTTTACTGAGAGCCATGGTGTACATTTTTTTTTTCTGCACACCATGCTACAACTAAACTGGACATGACCCTACTATGGCCGCAGGAACTCAGCTTTTGCAGCTGTACTGGAAAAACCTTGTTCTTGCACATTGTTAAGGTCCCCTAAGATGGCGTACGAGAGTCTTCTGAGGTTCCTAAAACGTTCAGCTGGTTTATTATTTTGTGTAGGCATGTCACGGTCCTGGGCAGAGGTTTGCACATGGCGAGTTAACTTCGCCAGGTGGAAAGGTGGGGTTGTGTTCGTGATTTGCGGCCCACAAATATGACGTGGCCACTGAGAGTTTGAAGCAGGACGGTCCACATGGGCTCACGATTGAGCTACAGCACCATCACCCCAACACGGGATCAGCCCTTCAAGTAAGACTCTAACCATCTTGACGTGGTAGCTGTCGCTAAAGTATTTACTTTGCAAAATGGTTAAATGATGCTGCTTCACAACTGGTACAGTGTTCCTAGCTTTACTAGCTTTACAAGCCTCTGGTTGAGTCCTTCAAACGTAAATACAGCTCAGTCTTTTTCTGTAAATTTTTTGTTTTCCTGAAGGCATGAGAGTTGTCCCTTGGGGGGAAAGCTGTAATTGCAAGTCAACTTTGACATCGTTGGTTTGTAAGAAGGCTCTCCAATCACAGCGACGTAAACCTCATGGCATGCATGGCAGACTTGAGCTATACCCCATTACACTATTGCGTGTCTGCTATGGGTTTAACACACAAAAACAATGTGTGTATAAATAAATAAATGACAATCCAGAAAAGCCTTTCTATAGATCTGACATTGAAACATACATCTTTTGATCAGGACATGGGGGTTACGTCTTTCAACGTCTGAGTGCTATATGCACCCAGTCTTACAGAACGACTCAATACTATTGCTACGTAATCTCATGCCACGCTACAAAAATGACCTGTTTGCACTGATGAACATCTTCTCACTTCATGACAGTAGGACCTGTTTTCTGGTTAATTTAGCTGATATACCATTATTTGGTGAACTGTAACAGCCTGAGGCTGTTTCTTTTGGTCTCTCTGCTGCTGTTTGGAGGACTTCTCTCCCTGCTCCCTGTGACAAACTGGCTAGTAGTTCTGAGTGCCTACACATGCGGCACCTTTAATTACTGAGAGCTGCTACACCAGGGAGGAACTCTATATAATCCCGTCTCTCCCAGTGTGTAACCGCCAGATTCTCGAAAGCCATCCTTGTTAGTTGACCTTCCAGCGTTCCTTGACTGCCTTGTATCTTAGATTGCTCTGTGGATTCCTGCCTGTGCGCCTCGCCCCTGTCTCTGCCTAACCCCCTGTGACCTCTGTCTGTGAGTGCATCTTTGTGGATCACAAACTAGGACTGTTTCTGGATAAAGACCCTTGGATTCCCCCTGTGGTACCTCAGCCTGCCTCTGCTCTCCTGTGTGGACTGTTTTCTTGATAACCCTCAAACTGCCAACTGTCACTGGCTCACTGCTACTGCATCCAGCAAGCTGCTCGGACCCACAACTTGTATTCAATGCCACCTCCAGGATTTAAGAAAGGTTGGTGGCTTTCTCAGTGTACACAACCATCCATTCTGTGTCCTGCAGCCGCTAAACTCTTCCTTTCCCTTCTAGTGGTTCCTGAGTACGTGCCAGCCGGTTTCCTGCCCATCTACACCTGTTGCTTTGATAAAACTCTTAAATTGCTCCTTGTGTCTCGGCAAAATTACTGGGTCCGAACCTTGATTGATTACAGTTGGGGGAACTTATTGGCTGTGTGCAGGTCACTAAACTGATTAGACATGACGTTTTACACAATGCGCCTCGTTTCCTCACATTTAGACCCATTTAATAATGTTTTTTGTTTGTTTTGCCACCTATGCCAACATAAATGGCAAAATTAACATTGTGATAGGAGCTTAAGCAACTGCGTTTTATCTCAGTCTCTCCAGGTAAAGAGACCGGTACAAACTATGCTGTGGAATGTTTACATGCCCCCAAAGTCCAAAGCGAACTTTTTAAAGGCTTACCTCCTGTCCATGATATGTGTTGATTATGACTGTTTAATCATTATGGGAGACTTAAACATTCACGCTGACAGCCCTGAAGACAGAGGTGCAAAGAACTGTGTCACACACTTGGAAATTTTGGCTTTACTCAACATGTTAAACAGCCAGAACATACGCAGTGTCATTTTTTGGATGTCCTTTAGCTAGTAACCACTGATCAGGCCACTAAGGTCTTCTGGTATAGGTCTACACCCAGAACCAGAACCAAACATGGAGAAGCAGCATTTAGTTCTTATGCTGCACTTTTCTGGAACAAATTCCCAAAAGACTAAAAGTGTTGAAACCCTGAGTTCCTTTAAATCAAGGTTAAAAATACATTTGTTTAGAGTTGCCTTTAAATGTTAATGTTCAATTCTAACTGTTGTTCACTGAAACTTCCTTAAATTAAGTCTGTAGTCTAACCTATCTTGACCTATTGTTACTATTCCACTGCAATGGGCTTTCCTCTGTAATGTTTTCTTATGTTCTGTTCATGTACAGCACTTTGAATTGTCTTGTTACTGAAACATGCTATACAAATATACTTCCCATGCCTTAGTCTGACAGTTTGGCTCCCAAGGTTGAATCTTGGACACAGTCGGGTGTCCCAACAAGACAAGGATTCAAAACGCAGCGCATAAAAGCATCAGGCCTGTTGAAATGGCCTTCCCAGATTCTGTTTCGAGCATTTCTAAACTTCTCTACCATCATCCCTTCTCTTGAGTAAGCACCAATTAGTGTTTGTCATTCTTGTAAGGAAACCAAGGGCAGTCTAGAGTTTACTTTATGTCGTCAGATTTTCAATTGGCCTAATCACTGCCGATTTGCATCAAGATTGCTGAACCAGCAAAACTGAAGTTTAGATAAACCCTAAGAACAATAATAGCAAAACAGTCTCGAGTGAAATGACGAGGGCTGCACAAAGTCAAAAATAACTCAAGTTTTAACTTTGGTGAATGTTGTCTCATCAGAACCCTTGGAACATTTTATCCCAACAAACTAATGTGTAATTGAGCCATGAAATTAACCTGAAAAAGTGAAGCCCTGCAGTGTGTTTGAAACAGCAGCAGCAGAAAGGACAAAAACTGACATTACTTTGGGAGGTGGAATCCTTTTCTTTAATTTTAAAGGCAGAAAACAGGATTTGCCTTTGAGTCAGAGGAGAGCAGTCATAAGCCAGTTAGGATTTTAAAACCGCTTATTTCACACTGAGGAAATAGAGCCACAATCACAACAGAATGGAAAGATTAGACGGGAAAAAAGCCTAATTATGTCTGCACAACACTTGATTCAATTTACTCATTGCCACAGAGATTATTCTCCTTTTCTTTGGAAGCTGACAAGAAGAGACACCAAAGACTAATCTTTAAGCCAGTTAGAGGAATCAAACGGACGATTTCACACCGAGGAAATGAGACTTCTTCAAGACATTTAGCTTTGATGTGCAGAATAATGTCAGATTTCACACAAGCTGTTCTCATTGTCTCTTGTTGGCTCTTTTGGGCCCCGATTGAAAGTACCTTATTTTTCCCGCCCAATATTCAGCTTTAACAAGCGTTTAAGGATCCAGACTTCTTGGTAGTTTGCTTGTTGGACATGTCGAGGTAGAGCAGAATGCAATAAATTTACATGTCCATGTAGAGAACAAAACCTTGTCTGACAATGCCTTGTTGATGCGTCCGTATGTTTAATGCAAAGTTTTAGGAATTTGTTTTGAGCGTGACCTTTTGAGCTCTCAGATTTGATCCAGACTCTCCCAAACCGATGCAGGATTCCAAGGTTGGTCACCAAGTTTACACGCCTCTCGTGAGGGATTTTAGACCCTTAACCTGGTATGTGTAGCACTCTCTATTCTGCGCATTATCAATCTGGGTCTGCTCCCTTTAAATCCGCTTGGGGAAAGGAGGGACATTCAGCAGAATTTGCCAAGCTGATTGGGCAAAGCAACACCTAGAGCCCGCCTACCAAAGGTTGCTTTTAGCCAATCACGGTATCAAATGACAATATCGTAAGCTGCAGCTGCCATTTGATACCACAGCAAGTTACGCTGGTCAAGGAGTGCTTGTTTGGGTGGTGATGCTTGTGACGACCGTGAATTCCGACAACAGATGTGATAGCAGCAGCTACGCGTGCGTCCTTCTTAGACTTAGACAACTTTATTTGTCATTATGCATGTACAGAGTGCATACAGAATGGAATTTCGTTGCATACAGCTTGTAAATTACAGTATAAAGAGCAGCAGTGATTAAACAGTAAACAATTGAAATGTAAACAATGCAGGAGAAAGAAACAGTGTGCGATCACAGTGTACAGGAGAAGATTTAAACCATTTGTATGTGCAAAAATGCATTTAGAGACTAAAAGTTCGGCAGCATTTGTAATGCTGGATAGAGATGCAGTGATGCAAATGTGGTGCAGAGTCCAGTTTATAGTTCAGCAGTTCAACAGTCTGATGGCAACAGGGAGAAAGCTTTTGCAGAACCTGGTGGACCTGCAGCAGATGCTGCGGAATCTCTTCCCAGAAGGCAGCAGGGAGAACAGTCCATGGTGGGGATGTGAGGGGTCTCTGATGATGTTATGGGCTCAAGACACGCAGCGCTGGGACGAAATGGAGCCCCGATGATCCATTCTGCTTTCCTCATCACTCTCCTCACGTTCTTCCAGTCGGAGGCACTGCAGCCTCCACACCACACAGAGAGACAGCTGGTCAGAATGCTCTCTATGGTGCTTCTGTAGAAGGTCGTGAGGAGGGGCGGGGGCAGGTGGGCTCTCCTCATCCTCTGCAGGAAGTACAGGCACTTCTGTGCCCTCTTCACAAACCTGCGCTGCCAGGTTTATTTTGGCTCGGCACCATGCTTCTTGCTTTCATCTGGGACGAATGAAAGCAAGAAGCATAGCTGTATGTCCCGCCTTATGACAAAAACTTCAGCTTGCATGACTGTTCACTCCCCTTAAGTCAGAACTTTGTAGAGTCACAATTTGCAGCAATTCCAACTGCAAGTGGCTTTGGATGAATAGTAAAGGGCTTGTACAGATCTTTATGAAGTCTGACAACTCCAAAGTGATGTAAACAACATTCAATGACCGTCAGCCCACCATATACAGGATGAACTCCTGGCTTTTGAGCCACCGCTGCCCCTTTAAGTCTGTATGAGCCACATCTTGCCGCTAGGATTTTTACCCATGGCTCATGACTAAACTGCTCCAGCTCCTCCATGTTGGACGATTTTCACCTGTGAACAGCAATCTTCAAATCTAGCCACAGATTCTCAGTCGGATTGAGGTCTGGACTTTGACTAGGCCATTTCAACACATTTAACAGATTTTCCTTAAACCACCAGAATGCTGCTTTCAGTATGCTTTGGGTCATTGTCCTGCTGGAAGCTGAACCTCCGTCCCAGTCCCAAATCACAGGTGGACTGACACAGGATCTGCTCCAGAACACATCCCTGCATTCATAGCATCGTCCATCTGTCCCTCAAAGCGGACCAGTTTTTCTGTCCCCACTGCTGAAAGACACCCCCACAGCATGATGCTGCCACCACCATAATGGTGTTCATAGGATGATGGGATGCGACGGGTTAGATTTTGTTTTTCTTGGTACCAAAAAGTTCCATTTTAGTCTCATCTGACCTGAACGCCTTCCTCCATACAAGGGAACTTCACAGCGAAGTGGGTGGATACATATCAACTTAGACTATTTTTGGCAGATACAATGAAATAAAATAAGGTTCAGATTTAAATGTAATAAAACAAGTAAAAAAACATATTGCCTTTTTTTTTTTTTACCTATATCTATATCCAGAATCAGAAAATGTAATAAATTGCTAACACCCAATTGGCAGCACTAGTATCTAGCTTTTGATCGTTAGGGTTTAATTTAGATCACCTAACAATACTGTGGGTAGATTAAAGGTCTTAACCAAACAGTTTTGTTACTTCAGCTTTTTTATATTAATTTAGCAAATCTAATCCAGTACATTCACTGATTTTAATTGTCTTTGTTGTCAGAACTGTCCCTCTGATCAGTTTCTGTATAGAAATCTACGTCTCCTTTCCTGAAGTGCCCATGATTTAATATCACGTCTTAGGCTGTCACCCCCCCACCCACCCACCCACCCGCCCCTCTGCCATTGTGTCACGTCTTGAGTAATACTCTTACACACTCTCTGAAAACCTACGAAGTGATTAAAACACTAAAAACTGACACAAATTATACATCTGACCTTAAATTTCCATGGTTTAAAAAAACCTTGGATTCAAGCGTGTGTGTGAAGGATGTGTTAAAAGGATTGGAGCACATCTCATTATTACCGTGGATGGGTTTAATCATAGTTTTCTAGATGGTGTTTTCCACTTGGTTAGCTCTCTGTCTCTCATCTTACAAATTAGACGTTAGCTATAAGGACACGGCGGCTATTAATACACTTTGATCCGCTCCTTCCCGCCGGTTTCTTCCTCCTTTCTCTTCGCTCCTCGCTCTGCCTTTGGCTTTGTTTCTTCGCTAAGCGGCTTGTTTCATTTCTCAGACCTTTAGCGAGAGCGTCAATGGATACGTTCAGTTTGTGCTGTTTTAGTGTCTAAATTAAAGGAAGAAAACTGAACCCTGGACCTGTTGGGACATGATATTCATGGTGATTTCACATTTGATGGTCATGGTCCTCTTTTAGCACAGAGCTGTGCATGTCACTGCTAGCTTTGCACGTCTGGAGACGTTTTTGACCATCCCTAATTGGAAACTAGACTAGATGGAAATCATCAATGTCATAGATTCTCAATTAGATTTAGGTCTGCACTTTGACTGGGCCCTTTTTGCATATGCTTTGATCTAAACCATGGATTCCCAAAGTGCGGGTCGGGACCCCTCGGGGGGGTCGTGAGATGATTTTGATGCTGATGTGCAGAAAAAGATTTTGTATTTACTTAATTGTGAAACCGATCAAAGTATTATTAACACCGCATTCCTCGTTTTATTGCAGGGGGAAGGCTGCAGCTTTCTGTAGGAGTTCCTACACAAATATTACTTTATTCTCATCATTTCCAAAACAAGAAAAAAAATCATTTTGGAGGTCGCAGGCTTTAAAAGTTTAAGAGTCCCTGATCTAAACCATCCCATAGTGTATTGCGCTGGAAGGGGAACCTCCACCCAGGTCTTAAATCTCCACTGCTGGGGTGGTGTGCTCAGGGTGATGGTGTTTGGCATGTGGGCCAAAAACGTACATTTTGATCTTGTCTGAGCAGAACGCCTCCTCCCGCCTGTCTGCCGTGTGACCTACAAGCAAACAGGACTTCTGATGGTTTTCTCCTTGCCACACATTCCCCACCCGAGCCGCGGAACTCGGCAGCTCCCCCAGGATTGCTCCCTACTCGTTCAGGGGGACAGGACTGTCTCTGGAGGTTTGAAGTTGCCTCGCAGTCTTTCCGATAAATTTTATTCCTGAACGGCCTGCTTGGTCTTCCCGATGCTCCCAGATGTTGTAAAAAAAAACCTTGGCAGAAGATCTGTATTTAAGAACGCTGAAGTTAACTCGCTTTACTAATTAGGTAATTTGTGAAGTTGTTTTGGGATTTTATCAACAGCATTGGGTTAGAAGGGGGTTAGATGTGTTTGCATTCCACAGTTTCTTGCATTATGACATAAAAGCACAATAAAATATGTAGAAGTTTGAGGCTCTAATGTGATTAAATATTGAAAAAAAAGGTAGAGTGGGGCTTGAATAACCTTTTGATGAGGCGTTAGCACGACAGTAATATTTTATTATGATTACAACTTCAGATGGACTAAACAACACTTTTTAATTGGACTGACGGCTGCGGTCGTGTTTAACTGCATTTTGTTTGGTGTGACAGTTTATTTATTCCTATTCCGAACGGATCAAAGATAGAAAAAACCGACCAGCTATAATAAATATTCAGCCTTAGAACTATTCTCAGTCAACACGTGTTGCTTCTTTTCATTCGATAATTGAAATAACCAGTATTGTCCAAATCAGGCTGAATGACTTTCAGCTTTACATAATGTTAGTTTTTATGCAGCTAAAGCATATGAGACTTTATTTGTAGAAGCAGAAAAGTTTAATTTTGCAGATTCCAGGTATTACTCTTTAATTTTTATTACAAATGTACCAAAATCTGATCATCTGGATGTCGTGTTTGCTCCTAAGCGTGACCTCAGCGTTTTTAAGCATAACAGAGGGAGGGAATAGAAAGAGAGATTTAAAAAGTCACTTTCAGCTGAGTGGGACTTTCACAAGGCGACTTTGTATGGCTTATATCTTCTAAATTAGGGATATAGTGTGTGGGAAATTGTTTCAAAATATCAGCGTGTTACTCTCTAAACAGGCCATGACTTATTTAAAAAAAAGTTAAATATCTTACATTGGGCTCATTTGTTCATGTTCTTTAGTTTCCCTAAATCCCATGGGGCTCTAGTCACCCTTTCTTCTTTAGTTTCTATGCTTGTGTTGTGTTTCCACTGCCCTTCTTCTCCTTGGACCTCCTGCTCCGTTCCTTCCCACCTCCCGCTTCGTTACATCTCTCTTTGGACCATTTTTATTTTTTTTATCTCCGTCAGTCGGGGCAACCACTTCACATCTGCAGCCGAGGAATTTCCCTCCTCCACGTCTAACCTTTCACACTCGCTTTCCAGGACTTTGATGGTTGAGATTGGGTGATGTGAGGAAAAAAAAAAAAACAGGTAGCGGAAAACTATCTGAGCTGTGCTACCCGTGTAAAGCACCATCCTCAGAGACTGAGGGGGAGAGAGAGAGAGGGACGGAGAAAGCTTCCTTACAATCCAAAAGCAGATTTAAAACCTCTGTGTGCTGTGTTTTCTGCTGTAATATGTGACGCCAGGAAACCTTAAAGCCGTCCACTGATATTTCCCTGGCCAGGCTGGGCCTTAAGGTCACCAGGACTGCGGGGAGCGACAGGAAGAGGGCGCTGTTCCCACGCTGGGCCTCCTTCAGGCCTCTGCTGCTCTGATGCATCCTGATCAGAGGCTTTCTGACAGGGAGCTCTGCCGTCTCCCGATAACGTTGTTTCTGATTATTCAAATAGCTGTAAATACATAAATACGCCTCTTGTTGCTTTGCTTAGGTAAGCAGCAAACCAAATAATAGAGAACTTTAGAGGCTTATGAAATAAATGTGCTGTACATCGAAACAAGCAAACAACAGTAAGCCTCCATATAGCGCACAGTTCATCTGATACTAAAGCAACGTAAAAAAAGACACGTCTATACAAGAATGGGACTGACTTTATGCGTCCCAGACATTTTTACTATAAAAAGGGATAATTTCCTGTCCCACGTTTCATTTCCTTTCAGCTAACTGTCAAATAAAGGCCACTGTTGCCAAATAAAAAAACATTCAGATCATTATCTGAGCTGATTGAAAGTCTAACTATTATCAAACATTTTTTTTGCTCTGTCAGGAATTAAAAAAAGAAGTTGTTTTTACGGCAGGGAAATCCATGCTTTGGTCCCTAACATTAGATGTGGGACAATCAGTGAGGGAGTCAAAGTTTCAAAATCAGTTTCCAGAACCGCCTTTACGGGGAAAACTGAGCGCCTTACGGTGGTTTGGTGTCACGCAGCTCTCGTTTCTCAGCACAGCAGCCGCGGCTTCAGCCGGAGGATCGGTCAGAGACGGGAACCCAGTTGGTTCTGGTTCGGTTTGGTCTCCTCCAGTAAGATTTGGAACTGGGTCACAGGAAGGAGCAGTGAAACGAAAACTAGCAGGTATTTGACATTAAATTACTGAGATGTAGAAAATCTGATCCGGCCTGTTTCCTGTAGGTCGACCAAGACTTCTGGTTCTGGTTCTTTTCATGGTTCTTGACCAAGTCAGAACAGAAGTCTGCTTCAGGGAAGAAGCTGTCGACCAATCAGAGGAGCCCTCACAGAAAAGCCAACGAGAAAAACGAAAACAAGTTTTTTTTTTATTATTTATTTAATTCATTCAAAAATAACTAAAATTCATACACACAACACTAGCAAATCGATGCATCTTGAATGAAAAGGAGCAGAGAGAAGAGCAATCTTATGATATCTGCCTCTTAACTTATCTTACAATAATTGTGCATCAGTTCTGTTACTTTTTCACAGCATTTATATCCATCGTGTCTCAGTTATCCATATTTGCTGTAATTACATTTTACAGTATTTAAAAAATATTATATAGCATCATTGAAAATCCACTCAAAGTGCTTCACACGGAAAGAAAAGAAAAACATGAAAAACACCAAAAACCTTTCTGCTTCAAAGAGTGTTGTTTTGTCTAAACCACATTCTTCATCTTTGTTCATTACATTTTCTTTTTCAATTCAGTCTTTCAGTTAAACTGGGGAAAGCCTCAGGATTGAAGATCTCTTTTAAGAAATTAAAATTTTGCGCTGACCTTGTCATAACGAGGCATCTGTGGTTGCATTGAGATAAAATATTGAAGGTGTCGTGTTTGGGGTGAAACTTTCCTATAAAAACTACAGCCGGTCAAACGGCAGCAGCACGATCAGTGTGCGTTCATCAAACGTCTCTGACGATGTGCCTTCAAGACAACAGGGGCCCTTGAGGCCTGTGACAGCCGATAAGTAACGCCGCTGGACGCCTGATTAAAAAAGCAAGTCAAAGGAGGCGCTTTTTGAGGAGGGATTACGACGGAAGGGTTTTTTAGCTTGGTTCAGCACCGTGTCACTTCCAGCCATGTGTTTGATCATTAAAGATGCAAAGTGTGTGCATCTCTGCCTTTTAGCCCGCATCCTAATGACACCCCTGCTGAATAAGCAAAAAAAAAAAAAAAAAAAAAAGAGCCAGGGTGATGGAAGGAGGAGAGCCGGACGGAGAGATGGACAGGATATAAGGAGAAGATAAAATCAATGAGAAAATATAATCAACCGCAAAGAAAAGGAGTAAAATTCGGAACTTTGGATGCTTTTTTTTTAAGCAGCTGCTTTTTATGTCTTGCATGCACAGCTGCACACACTCGTTTTCCTGTGTTTGTGTGTGTGTGCGTGTGTGTGTGTGTGCCAGGCGTATGCCAGCTTGTGTGTGTGTGTGTGTGTGTGTGTGCGTGTAAACAATAGAGTTGATTAGGCGTTGCGTGGAAGTGACAGCGCTGAGGGGAGATGATTAATGATTCTCTGTTTAATGTGATTAGTCCATTAATACCTCCTGTGATGGCTCAGACTGGCTAACACTGGGAAAAGGTCAGCACACACACACCTACACACACACACACTCACACACGCCCACAGTGGATCATTAAGGAGGTCAAAGAAAGGAGATCTGCCTTAGTTTCCCCGTCGAACAACCAGTCGTATTTTTAGCCTTCTTATTTGTTTATTTATTTATTCTTCATTAAAACTAGTTTCCCCGCGCACCGCCAACTTGGACGTCCAAGTTTATATTTATTTGCGAGAGAGCTGGAGCCTGGAAGAAAATGAGGACATGACGTCTAATAATTGCTACTCTTCTAACAACCTTGACAGGAAAGAAGCAGCTGGTGATCAGTCAAATGTCAATGCTCAGTTTCTGTACAACTGAACTACATTTTTAACTTAAAGGCGTAGCTTGAAGCATGGTTTGGTGGAGTTTTTATCAATAGTCAGTGTCTAACCTGGATTAGACAACACTAGGGGTAAAACACAAATGCACCACTGCTCCTTTGATCAATACCCCTCATGTATGTTTTCCTATGTTATAAGAATAAAAATTGTTAGTTTATTAGATTATTTTGTCTTAAAGAGGGATAGGCCCTGCAAATTATTGAACAAAAACACAGTGTTTGTAAGTGTGCCAGACTATAGCCCAAGGCTAGCTTCCATCTGCCAGTCCCTTGGCGTAAAAATACAAAAGTCCGCCTGAAAATACACAAGATGATGTAGAGCAACAAACTCCCTGGTAAGGAAGAGGATTAGGGCCACTCAAAAAAAAGAAAGTCTACTCAATTCTGACTTTTTTCTCAGAATTCTGGTGACTTTAATCTCAGAATTCTGAGAAAAAAAGTCAGAATTTAGTAGACTTTTTTTTGAGTGGCCCTAATCCTCTTTCATACCCTAGAGAAAAGGCCAGCATGATAAAAGCCAAACAGAAAGCGCTGAATCATTTCAAATAATATTTTGCAGAAACAGATCATTAGCTGTTGTTCGAGACGTGTATTTGGGGGGGGGGTGATGTTGTGTGAAGGAGGACCAGAACAGACCGCAGTAGAGGTGAAGTGCATCTTTATCTTTGATGAAAGAGAAATACGACTTACAGCGCGCAGCAGAGCCAGGGTAACAAACTTCGACTGCTTAAACACCAAGGAGGAGAGAGGGAAACAGGGCGTGGGAAGCAGGTGGAGGGAATCAGATTATTATGGGACATTAAGGTGAGAGCGATGAAGGTAACGAACTGAGGTAGAATGATAGACAGACAGGGACGAAACGCAGAACTCTAACAGAAACAAGTTACAAACTAACGCCATTGTTATGAATTAACCGCACCCTGTTGCGGTTCTCCCAGGTTTTTCACCTGTAAAAAGTGGTTTTCTCTATTATAGACTTCTGTAGTAATAAAAAAGAGTCTTGAACCAGAAACTATACTTTAACATATTTAATCTAACAAGGCAGAGGGATGTTTACAGCTCCATTACTGGACTCACATACACAACAATGCGAGACGGTAGACATACGGAAGCGAGAGGGGTTACGTCAGTTTATACAGATCAGCAAAGACCTGCTCCAGGATTGGTCCATTCTTCCCATGTTGCCTTTGGGATACGTATCACTGCTAGCCTGATAGAGCCTGGTTCCAGGGAAATCCACGTGTTCATTCTGCCCAGAGATAACTGTTCATTTGTTTATGCGTGCCACATCTGTGAAGTCCTTGGCGTCTGTGAGTAATCTGCTGATTTACTGTTAACCGCCTTTTACAACTCCAGCCTCTGTGATTACATAATCCTTAACAGCATCTGCTAACTAATATTACTAGAATAAGAGTAAACAAACACTAAAGGATGAAAAAACAAGAAAGCATGATCCCAGGACATAATAAATAAGTTGCAAACAGAACAATTCCACGGGATTGAGACAAAAACAATAGTGTCCTCCTGTGACTATCCACTAGTGGTCTAGTTCATGTTTTTGCTAACTTGATTCCAATGGAGATAAAAGCTACACTGTTCAGTTTATCCACCCAGTTTATGATATGAAGTTCTGCTAATACTTATATATTATGATGTAATAGTGGTACTGAAAGGTTAAATACTTAGTGGGTACGCTGTTTTCTGTAAATATGTTGCCAATTTTTCAATTTGACATGAAATTTACACCAGTTGCCGACAACAGTCCAATTAATCCACACATCCCAAGACATCAAAGAAAAACGGTCCAAAAATTAAGCTGTGGATGAAAATTATGGAGTGAAACAGTGAACAAATGTTGCTAAATTGATTAATATAAAAGTAGAATAGGATGTGCAAAAGGGATAAAAATGTGCAAATCAATATTAGCTGGTTTAATGTTAAATGACGGGCCCTGAAAAATTTTTATTCAACAAAAGAATTGGTACGATTAGTAAAACAAAGTTAATGTTGCACAAAAGTTTTACATTGTTTATGGCTACCTTTCTTAAACTTCTGGATATTCCAGAGAGCGACGCTGGAGCCATGACCCAGAAGTGAACAGAACTTCTGGGTCATGGTCCAAGGAGTTGTCCAAGAGCGCTGGTAGAGATCTCCTTAACTACTAACTACATTTATAGTCCGCTTTCTTTGCTCTGAGCCTTCACTGTTTCCACCAATGGGCTTTTTCTCGATTCCTGTGTTAAAATTAACCAGTAAAACCAAAACACCCTAAAAAAATCAGATGTTTTTTCTGTTACTGATATGCAAGTTAAGGAAACCCTGCAGTGGTGCCAGTCTCTCACCATGGAGAACAATCTGTTTACCACTAAAAACAAGGGGATAACGCCCTGACTTTCTGTTTCTTTCTGCTTTTTGCTGCAAAACTGTATCGTCGCTTAATCCAATCAATCTATTAAACTATTAATAGCTAATAGTTGATTATTAATCAATAATCAACCCTTTAATTGGTATTTCGATGATTTCAAGTATGTATGCAAGTGTGTGTGTGTGTGTTAATCCAACCAATATTGTTAATATGTTGTTCTCATACTCTATTAGCTGCTGTTGACGGCAGATGATTGATCTTCTCATCAGTTTTCCCTTCAACACCCCGCAGTGACTGTTTGTGTAAACGCCACGGAAAAGTGAGGGATCCGCACGTGTTTGTGCGTCCTCAAACCTCCCTTTTACTTTCCGTGTCACCTGAAAATGTTGGCGTTCTCGCCGCTTAAACGTGCTCGTCTGTGATAATAGCGTGATTAAAATACGGAAAAGGCAGGCTTGGCTCTGTACGGTTTCCAGTTCAGTTCACCTTTATTTATCTGGGGCCAGTTCACGACACGCGTCGTCTGGAGACACTTTACAAGGTCAATTCTATCAAATCATACAGACTGATTACTGATGGTTAAAAGCTTTCTATAGAAGGAAACCCAGCAGATTGCACTCAGACGTTGACTTGCTGCATTCGATCCTCCTAGATGAGCGCGTAGCGACACGTTTTTGACCTTTTCCGGGCCTTGGCAGCATTTTTGTCCCCCTGAAAAGGAAGATTTTGTTGGATGAAGGGCTAACAAGCAGTCTCCAGTATTTAGGAAGATGCCCTGCGATGGGCTGCTGGTGAGCTGTCCAAGGTGCCCCCCCCCCCCCCCCCCCCCCCGCCATCCCCCCTAAGTGGGTATAGAAAATGGATGGAGGGAAGTTAAATGCCACACTAACTGGAATGAAATAACCAGGAAAACAGCAATAAGTCACATACCCCATGAATTAGTTACAATGCAATCAAAATAAAATGCAAAAATCATACTAACAAAAGCATAACCATGTTTAATGAGAAAACTGACCTAAGTTGACCTGACCTGAGCCTGACCTAAGTCAAAGTCGTCTAAACACTGCAGAAATTCTCCCTGCTGCCCTCTGGAAAGAGGTTCCGCAGCATCCGCTGCAGGTCCACTAGGTTCTGCAAAAGCTTTTTCCCTGCTGCCATCAGACTGTTGAACTGCTGAAGTATAAAAGTGTACCACAGTAGATTCGCTGATTTGCACATTTGCACATTGTATCGTATTCTGCAAAATTGATGCTGCACCTTAACCGGAAACGTACCGCAAAACCGTGTACAATGCAACTGTCTACTTTTAAATCACTGCTGCACCCTACTGCATATTTGTCTACATTTGGTTTACATTGTTTACATTTCAACTGCCTACTGTTCACTGCTGCACTTTATCCGGAAGTAAATTGAAATTTATCCTGTAAGTGACTGCGATTGATCACTGCACTTTTCCTGTACTGTAATTCACTGCAAGGTATCCTGTAAAGTTACTGCAATATTTCTGAGCTGTGTGAAAAACGAAATTTCGTTCTGTATGCACTCTGTGTATACAAAATGACAATAAAGAAAGTCTAAGTCTAAGTCTCTCTAAATAGAACTAAAAATAAGTAAAAATGTTCTTGAAATTAGTGCATTTGTCTTTGATTTGAGCAGGTAAACATGATTATCTGCCAATGGAGAGAGTAATTTTTACCCCTAAAATAAGATAATTAGATATAATTCACTTGAAATAAGTTGATGGAGATGAGTTGTTCCTATTTTAAGTGCAAAAATATTATTTCATTGGCAGATTATCTGCTTTACCTGCTCAAACACAGTACAAATACACTCATTTCAAGAAATTTTTAACTTATTTTAGTTCTGTTTTTGCAGTAAAGTAAATGGAAGACTGTGGACCTGTATGGTGCGCAAAATATAAAAAGACATTTATTCATCACCTGTATACCTGCTTATCTGTGTAGGGTTTCATTGCTATATGTGGCAGAACTCTAACCCTTCACATCCTTGTCCAGCCGTGGATCACGGTGTAAGCTCGATGCTTCAGGGAGGCTCGTATTCAGACCAGAGGAGGAACCCGGTCAGAGCTGTTGGGCAAATGTTGGAGCTAAATTCAGGGCAAAAACTGGAAGACAATCTGGTAGTGAACTGAGACTGAGGTGAAGGTTGCCTTCCCAGCAGAACAACCACCAGAAACAGCCAGACAGAGCTAATGTAAAAGTCCAAGGTCCAGACCTAGAAACCGATAAGAATATGTGGCGAGATCTCCTGTAATTGCAGTGAAAAGGTAGCTTTACAAAAATGTTGACGGGATATAAATCCACATTGGACATTTAAGATTTTATATTAGGAAAATAAAACAAGGATCCATTACTTCCCATCTCAGAACTACGCAGCACTTTTCTGTGGGTCTGTCACCTGAAATTGCCATAAAACACGATGAAATGTTTGGTTGACCAAACATTTGACCAAGTGTGCTCTCTGCATGCTCACCCTTCTGGGTTTGGTGCTGAAGTTTCTCTGGTACCTTCAGCAGCTTCTGTCAGCGAAAAAAGAGGAGCAGAGGATCTTTGTTCGGAGACTTTTCAACGACCTTGAAGGGTGCGGCCTTCTTTGAACGGCAGCAGGACATGGGCGACACCAACCGGGCGCCACTATGCCACTATCAGTGTCGTCCCTAAGAGTTTCTCCACCTTCTGCTCTCGGTTTAGCTGGTTCTCAGCTTGCTTTGACGTTTTTGGCACCCTTTGAATCGCTCGCTCCTTCGAGAGTGTATTTCTCCCCGTTTAAAGTTAGCGTAGCTTTGTAAACGGGGATCAAAGCCTGTCCCGTCTGCAGTCTTTGTGATTCGAGCTGGTGAAACAAGGACGCCTCCCGTCTAGAAATCTCACCTGCCGCAGGTGCGGCTTTCCAGGCCGCTGTGTTTTATGGAGCTCACCTTCAGAGAGGCCCGGCAGGGCCTTCGGGGAAGCCTTGGCAGCCTAACACAGCCAATAACTCACCGCGGCTCTCCAGCAACGCCGTTAAGACTCAATTATTTTCTGCCTCGGTTGCGTCCCCAGCAGCGCCGGAGGAAACCTCAGAGTCGCTGCCACGCGAGCGCCAACTTTCAGCGGCTTAAAAACCTCCTCGCCGCTGATCAACCCCCCCACACACACCCCCCTCCCAGCTCCTGTCTTGGCGATTAAAGCCGCAAAACGCTTTCAAGTCGGCAACGGGCTAACGAAGTTTTCGGCTAACGAGGCCGTTATCTATATGGGAAAAGTTAAGCTATATGTTGAACTGCATTATCTGAGGAGATCGCACTTTCAAAGAGTCACTGTTGCTTATCCAATCACACAGCAGTCAGCTTCTCTCTCCCTCCTTTTTTGTTCCTTTTCCCCCCCCAATTTATCTCTACCTCTCATGCTTTCCCTCGATCCCACTCCCCTCCTCCTCCTCGTTCCTTCTTACATCCCGCTCTTTCCTCTCTCCCTCTCTCTGAATCAGATCCACAATTTGCTGTCACTACCCCTCAAATCTGCTTTATCTCAGTTAAAGAGTGTTGATCCCTTTTTGCTCCAGGAACCACAGCGTCAAGCTTATGCGAAACACACACACACTCTCACACACACTCACGCACGTTTTAATTAATACATAGATTTAAACCGCGATGCCTGCGTGGCGTAGTGATATACACCCCTGCTAGTTAAAAGTCTTTTTTTTTATTGCTTAATCAATGTTGAAATTAATATGATTTAACTCCCGACCCCTCCTTACACACACACACACACACACCAAACACACACGCGTGCACGTCGGCTGGGTTATTAATTATAACACTAATTAACCTACAGTAATGATTTGGCCCCTGTGTTTGTGTGTGGCGGCGCGCGCCAAAGAGACGGACAAATTACGTGTGAGCATTAAAACTATGTGCGTGTGTGTGTGTGTGTGTGTGTGTGTATGCTCATGTAAATATATGTTAATTTGATTCCCAGATATGATGGATTATAGCAGCTTACGATAACGACAGAGAAACTTCTCTTCAAAGCTCCCCCCCCCCGTTCGTTTCCATAATTCTGTTTGGCACTCGGATCAATACGGTTTTCCGAGGCGAATCCGTAATCGGAGCCTCGGTCCAGATGCTTTCCTTCTTCCTTTGCCATTTCCCTGTCCCCCATTGAGTTTTTATTAATTTAATTATTGTAGTTTTGAGGAAATGAAAACAGCAGCCCCCCTCCTGGGGGCCCAAAGTGACCCCCACCTGATCCCAGCGAGCCAGCTTTGGTTTTGATTTATTCCGCTGAAGGTAGTTTTCCTTTGCTTCTTTTTTTTTTTTTTTTTTTTTTACAGTGTTCCCAGTTTGGCATCAATGGTTTTACTGCGTATCTACAAGGTTGAATGCTGCACTCAAGGGCGATTTCTTCAGACAAACATTTATTTATTTTTGAAAGCTTTCTGTTCCTTACTTCCTTCTGATAAATTATTTGGAGTTGTGAAAAAGTGTCTGGCCCACACACTATCTGGAGTTTGTGACACTTGGAATAAATATTAGACAAAAATGACCCAACTAAAATCCAGCCCAAACCAGTGTGAAAAAACAACAACAATAAATCATCTCACAGGATCCTCTCTGACGACACGAAGTAGGCCAAAAGGTCTTAAGGAGCAACATATGTGGTTCCAATCTGTAGGAAGTCCCAACATCTAGAACAGAACCACGTCTAAGGCTTTGTGACTCCAGCAAACAGCGGAGAGAAATTATGTCCACAAGTAGAGAGAAGATGGAAAACCGTCCCAGAGACGGCCAAAATGACTCCAACAGAGCACCGACCACTGGAGGTCATAAAACACCACAGAACGAGGCAGGTGAGACGGCTCTGTGTGACAGCAGGGGGGCATACGGCTTCATTGAGCTGATGTAACGCTTACACAGAAGTCCAGCGAGGTATTTAGAACGTATGAGTTACTTCATTGGCATTTTTGCTCAATGATAATCGCAGTTACCCAGGATGCCCTGCGCTGTAGTCCGCTTCCTGTTTTTGAATCAGAATCAGAATGAAGTTTAATCGCCAAGTAGGTTTGCACTTACAAGGAATTTGACTTTGGTAGTGATGGTGCAGACAAAAAATAAGAATACAGTGAAATAAGAAGAAAAAGGATATATACACGGAAGCTGTATACTTTGAAGCGGCCTCTGGTCTGCTTGGCATTCACACATGTATCCGAACCGCTCCCGAGTTCAGTTAGACCGAGCCGAGACCTAGGGTTTCGCTTTTTTGGTCCGAATCAGAGTTCGATTGTGCCCCCCCCCGACTGAAAAGTGGAACTTTTACAAAAGTGGGCTTCGCTTCCCGTAACATCTGGTGTAAGTCCAAATAAAAGTCTAATTCCTGGCTCAAACAGAGTTTATATGAATGGGATCAATGAGAAATAAAAGGTTTCACAACTGTTGACACTTCCTGTAGCGGCTAAAAAACAGGCAACGGTGTCTAAACCGGCACATCCATGTTAGAAAAAGCAGCGGGTGTTGGGCCAAAATGTGAATAAATCAAGACCTAAAGACACAAAAATGTTCCCACGCAGCAGGACTCCAGTCGTGCAGCCTCTGCTGCACTAAGGGGCCTTTTAAGTGAAAGGAGTCGAGTGGAGCTCTGATGCAGGCAATCGTTTCTGTTGCCACACAGAGTTGATGAATGTAAAATTAAAAATATTTGTTAAACTTTATCCTGAACAGACGACTCAGACGTCATATATAGCCATCAAACAGTGGAATCAGCTCCCAGTCAGTGTGAAGCTGTCTGCTAACTTGAAAACTTTTTCTAAAAACTTACAGAAATATTTAAGTGAAAAACCATTCTGTCTGCATCCATCCAGGCAAAAATGTTCATGATAATATTTATGTACTTAACTACAAGTACTGTTATCTATTTATTTATTTTACAAATCATGATCTTTTAACTTAAACGTGTTAGTCATGTTGTACAGATATATAGTATAATATTTTAAATGTCATTTTATAACGTAATGTGTTTTTTTTAATGTCATAAACCTGCGCAGGGACTCCAGATGTAAACTAGCAATAGCTAAATCTGGTACAAAGTAACTTTTTTTTTAAAAGAATAATGTATTTTGTGCATTTTCCCTGCCAAATAAACCGACAAAAAAATAGTCCTGTGTATCCTAAAGCTTTCTGTTGTTTAAATAGAGCAATTCTATTGTTCCAATATCCATTGTGTGATATTGTCATCTCACACTGAAGTATTTGAAACAGTGAATTCTCTCTTGCCACACATTTCCAACTTGTTCTAACTGCTTTGTGTTCAGCTTTAATTAAAGTAAATCTTTCATTGATTCAGCCTCACTTCTAGAGTCAAAGGCGGACATCAAAACCCGGTTTGTAGTTTGAGTTCTAGCTTTCATCCGGAGTTCCAGCTTTTTTTCCTCCACTGGTTTTATTCATCACTAAGAAGATTATAGGTTGGCATCAAAATCTTTGTCAGAGGACACATTTAGAGGAAGAACTGTGAGAGTTGCGCATAGAAATGTTCTTCTTTATAGGAAAATGTCTAAGGAAAGGTAAAAACTTGCTTTCAGTGGCATCCGAGATTTCAGTTTCACCAAATCCGTGACGGTAAATGGCTCTTACCTATCAAGTCTGACGACCCCAGAGCGCTTTACACTGCGTTCAGTCATTCACCCATTCACACCCTGACGGTGGTGAGCTATGTTAGCAGCCACAGCTGCCCTGGAGCCAGAGGCGAGGCTGCTGTACATTGCCACCACCGGGCGAAGGTTCTTGCCCAAGGACACAATGACCGAGAACGGAACAGGGGCTCAAACCAGCAACTCGCCAGTAACAGGACGAACTCCCTAACTCTTTCCCCACCATCACTCCTCATCAGCATGATGATCCCTATTACATAAAAAACATGACGCAGGGCCTCGGTTTGACACCGCTCCTTCGAAAATGCCACATTTTACCGACACTATGTCCGTTCCTTGAGACATCTCTTCTTCTTCCTTAATCCGTTCGCTTCATCTTCCGTCGTCACGCTGCTGTTTTTTTTGTTCTAGTTTTATTAATGAGATCTTCTTGCTTCCTTCTCTCTTTTTTTGTTGTTTACACTCCCCTTGCAAACGCACACATACATGCACTCCAGCAGTGGTGCAGCGTGACAGCCAGGCTGACAATAGGTGGCTGTCAGCGTGATTGATGGCACTGATTATGTGTTAATAATTAAATAAACAGTAAAGACAAAAATGCACTGGAGTGCCCCGTGTATTGATACACTAACCGTATAGATGATCTATATAAAGAAAAGCAGCAAAAATCTTGATTTTATTGTAAAACTGTTGTAATAACAATAATAATAAAACATATTTTACAGTTTTCCAGTTCATAGATCACTCCCAGAAATGATGATTTCAGGCATAGTGACATTTAAAATCTTAACCTGGATGACTAATGTAACAACTGGTTTATCTTTGGCACACAGCCCAGATCCCTAGAGAGAAGACGCCACTCATTGTCATTGTTCCTGCAGGAGTTCAAAACTAATATTTCTTGATCCTTGAAGTTCCTGAGTGGCCTGCTGGGATCATAAGCAGTAGGGTAATGCTACTAGAAACAGGCGATAGACCAACTGTAAAAGCCAGTTTGGAACTTCCGCTGAGTAGACTTCTGGCTCTGGTCTACTCTGCAAACCCACAACCACAACCAGACATGGAGAAGCAGCATTTACTTCTTATGCTCCACTTTTCTGGAGCAAACTCCCAGAAAACTGTAAAAGTGCGATAAGAGTTCTTTATCAAGGTTTACAACCTATTTGTTTAGGGTTGCCTGGTGTGGTTCACTGAAATTCCCTTAGATTAAGTCTGTAGTGCAACCTATC
This sequence comes from Fundulus heteroclitus, assembly GCF_011125445.2. Taxonomy (NCBI): domain Eukaryota; kingdom Metazoa; phylum Chordata; class Actinopteri; order Cyprinodontiformes; family Fundulidae; genus Fundulus; species Fundulus heteroclitus. Next base: position 31,238,702 of record NC_046374.1, read on the forward strand.
TTGACCTACTGCTGCTATTCCACTGCAATGTGCTTTCCTCTGTGTGTTTTCTTTTCTTATGTTCTGCTCATGTCCAGCACTGTGAATTGTCTTCTTACTGAAATGTGCTTTACAAATAAACTTGCCTTGTCTTGTTGTAAAGTACATCGTTTTCAGGCATTACCTTCTTTTCATTGCAGATACCCAGAAAACAGATATTAAAATTATCCATAGAAGCTCTTTATGATGGAGCTCCATGATATCTCAATGAGCTTTACTTCTTTACTATCCCAACACTACACAGCCCCTACATTTAGCTTTACTACTACAGTTTTCCAAATCAATACTAAGGGTTAATGGCGCATTTATGCTCCCATTTTATGCACAAACATTACTGCCTTCAAGCTCTCCATGCTTTTATTACAGCTGTTAGGCCATGTCAGCCACTAGAGGGCAGTTGTGAGTTAGCTTCCTAATGTAGAGTAAAATAGCAAACATTGCAACGGTGGAGGAAACTTTAATTAATGTATGTTTGTTAAAAAAATACAGGCCAAGCATTAGACAGAGGTGGTCTGCTTGGGTGTTAAACGCATCACAGTGTGTAGACATAGGCGGAGATCACGGGGGGCTGCAGGGGGGGCCTGGACCCGCCCGATTTATTGTCCTGCCCAATAAATCATGAGCTAAATCTATATTTTCAAATAAAAAAACATAAACATAAAAAAAACAGAGAAGGAAATCCACCATTCGTCTAGCCGAACAATGCATTCATACCCCCACTTATTGTTGGCTCAATGGTTCATTGCACCAGCAGTGATTTTATCCACTTCTCCACATAATGAAACACATGGACGGCTGGAATTAAACCACATTTTGTTCGCTTCATTACTTTGGTTGGATCTTGTGACAGTCTATATATTTTCTATATTTTTATAACATTTAACCCTCTAAGTAATACATTTTGAAAAACTCTGAAGGTTTCTATTGCACTTGAGCTACACTGTGCCAACCTCACCTCCCCATACCCCACAAATAGGTACAAATAGCAATTATTGGTGGATGACCTCCATTAGGGCCATCTTGCCTTTCAATTTGAGGTTTCTCAAGAGGCCTGGAGCCCCCGATGAGCCATGATAGATAATATTAAAACAAAAAAACAAACATAAATATGAGACACAATTACCTCATGCAATGCCTGCTACATTTTCTTTATATCATAAAGCAAGAGGTTATTTCATTATGACACTAAGAGCTGCTGTATCAACTGTTTGTCTGTAATTGAAACAGTTTTCAGCTCTGGAAACACGCAGAAGTGACGGCAAGTCTAAGTGGGTAATTGCATTCAAGCAAGCAAACTAAGATCAGCTATAAGCTATGTCTGGCTCTGAAAGCATCTCTACTTTTATGATGAACTGAACAACACTCTCCACTCTGCATTCATTTGCATGGTCATAAATAGGAATTCACTAATAGCGCAAGAGATTCAAAAATCCTTCATCCATCGCCGTTTTTCAGCTTTTGCTGGACTTTGATGCACAGTCCTGTGGAAACAACACCCGGCTGGATGGGCGCAACTTTTCAAGTGCGTGTTTTTAAAAGAAAAATAAATTATAAAGAAAAAGTTGAAAAGTTTTTTAGGTGGAGAAAAAAACAAAAAGGGTGGAAACAGTAAACGGAGTATTTTAGTATAAACAGAAAGCAGGACACGACAGTAACCGACGGCAGCCATCATCAATCAGAGTTTGAAGACATCGCTGCTGGCAAAGACGACAGGAACAGAGAGAGCAGGGAGCACTGGGATGAAGGGATGGGAATGCTGAGAGAGTATGAGCTGCATATAAATAAAAAGAAGTGAGAGAGTTGTTTTAACTTCTTTTTTTATGAAGACGGCTGAGATGAAGGGGGGAGAAGAGGAGTGGAAAGAGAGAGGGAAACAAAGAGTTGTGGTGTTTTTTTGGCCTCTTTAACTGTGTTAAAAAAGGAATTAGGACAATGACTGGTCACCTTGAGACCTGCGCCGTGACTCTGGTTCTCTCCTCCTCCTCCCTTTTACTGTAAAACCAAAAGGCAACACAGCCAGTGGATGAAAAGTGCTGGAATCAGTAGAAGGACCAGCTGATTTTATACCAACTCTCTGAAATGATTGCAACTCAGAGCCGACCAAGCCGAACCGATCAAATCGCCCCAGGAGTTTACTTCATGAACCCTATTCCAAACACATTTTTGTATTCGGTGTGAGCGTAAACGGGGAGAACGGCAACCTGAGGCTGCCGTTGAGAAAAAACCCGACCTGAACGCCTTATAAAAACCCACTGGCATATTAGTCTGTGCACACAGGTCAGTTTGTTGGACAAAACGGGTACGCTCGGTGCCACAGGAGAGGAGTGCTGGGCTTACTGACAAAGTTTTCAATGCCATAAAGAGCGCTCTCCTTTAAATCATGTAAGCGCTTCACCCTGAACACATAACTGGGCTTAAATGATGTTCTGTTTAGAGTTTAGTGGTAAAACGTGCAGATCAAATCATAGTGTTCACACCTGTCTGTAAAATCTATGAGCTGGGTTAGCAGACCTGTCACCTGCTCTGTGTGCAAACATGGAGCTTCTAGTCTTGGTAAAAAGAAAGTATACACCCTTTAAATTTAACTGGTTGTGTTTTTATAGGTGCATTTAGTTTACCAAATATCTTTGGCTACAGCTTTTGTGTGGAACTTAGCTTAGAAGGCTCCTTCTATTTCCTTGATAATTAAAATGTGTTGCACATTGTTTTTTGTCTTGAAAAAGGTCAGATGATGGGAGCTGGTGCTTTTGGTTTAATAATAACGCTAACAAATACTAATGGTTGAGTTCTGAGAACCCGATATCCAAGCCAGACAACAGAATTACGTTCAAAAGGTTTATTGAAAAGTTGAGTAGGGGTTTGACGAGGTAGGCAGTCCGACGAACAGGAACTGACCAGAGGCTGTGGAGTGAGGCAGACTTCACCTAAAGTAGCAAACAGGTCCCAGTGATGCAGCACAAAGAATCCAGTAGTGACCTTCACCGGGCGGAGCACACGAGCACTAGTAAAATAGACTAGAGCGGGCTGGGCAAGAGCACATCCAAGGAATTTGTTTCCCAGAGAGGAGACTGGGAAACAAACACTTGCCAGGAACAGAACAAGATGAATGGATGAAAGATGCAGGTACATGTAGGCAGGGGAAGCGGTGAGCAGAGTTGACTCTAATTGGTGCAGCAGGTGGAGCTGATCAGGTGCAGAGTGGTGGCTGAGGCTGGACTGAGCTGATTGGATGATGACTGATGGCCGAGGGGAGTGGAACCCGATCAGTCCAGAAAGGTCCAGACAAAAATATACAAAAACCTAAATCACGACACTCAGAGATACGTTTGCTTGCTTTTTCTTAGAATAGAATTACATCTCTTTTTCTTCTTGACACTTTTTCACCAGGATTGTTGTGCTGGTTATTGGTATTCATGTTAAAAATGTATGTGTTAATCTAGCTTCTTATACTTCAGCAACTTTTACGGACCTTTAATTTGAGACTTCGGCCTGATAGCAGATCCTGTCATTTCACTCACCTCCATTGAGGAACCCATTGTTTGGTCCATGAAGCTGAAGAAGCCATCTTTAATGTAAAAGAGAGTGTTTTTTTTTTACTCTCCTCTCCCTGCTCCATACCGATCCTGATGCCCAGTTCAACCTGGAAATGGATGCTTCAGACAGAGTTGGAGGCATCCTCTCCCAAAGGTCTCCATCAGATGGTAAGACCCACCCAATGGCTTTACAATAATGAAGATGGTGAGCTTTTGCCATTAGACTGGCTCTTGAAGAATGGAGACACTGGCTGGAGGGCACAGAGCAACCCATCATCAGCTGGACTGATCACAAGAATCTCACCTACTTCCAAACGGCAAAACAACTAAACTCTCAACTGAGTCGTTGTTTGTCTCACTCTTCAACTCTTCCGTTACCTACCATCCATCCTCTGGGGATATCAAACCTGATGCCCTCTCCAGGCTATTTTCCACAGACGAAGATCCTAAAGAACCAGAATCCAGCCTTTCTCCGTCATGCGTGATGAGTGCCATTAACATGGATCTAGAGAGGTGTACCCAAAGACAATTCAAGAGGAATCAGACTCAGGAGGGGCCCTCCCACTCGCCTCTATGTTAAAATCTTCCATCAGATCTCATGTTAATAGCTGGGCACATTCATTAAATCTCTCAGGCCATCCAGGCTCCGGTTGCATCGTCGGACTCCTCCGTCAGTACTTCTGGTGGTTTTCCCATAACAAGGAATGTCTAGAATATGTCTCCCCCCATTCCATATGTGCTAGAAAGAAGAGCTCCTGTAGACCCCCACTGGCCTTCTTCAACCACTTCCTATTTCTAGTCATCCCAGGTCACATTATTGCCTTAGATTTCGTCACCGGGTTCCTACCCTATAAAGACCAAACTGTTGTTCTGACCATTAGCGATGGTTTCTCTAAGACCTGGAATCTCATTCCTCTCATCAAACTTCCATCAGCTGCCAAAACAAGCAAACTACTTGTCAACCGTGATTTCTGACTACAGGGCATCCCCACAGATGGAGGTCCACAGTTTATCTTCCGGGTATGGAAGGACTTCTGTTCCTCTCTTGGTGCCAAGTCACAACTTTCCTCTGGGTTCCACCCTCAAACCAAGGGTCGGTGCCTGAATCAGGAACTCGAGAATACCTTTTGCTGCGTCCGCACCAACAACCCGCACTTCATGGAGTCAGCACATCACCTGGGTTGAGTGTCCACACAATTTTCCAAATCTCTACATATCTGTCCATTTGAGACCTCTCTTGGATATTAATGTTCTCTTCTTCCCTCCTTCTTCCTGATGCGGTCAAACCTTCAGTCAGAACTCACCTTCTGAAAGAGAGAGAGAGAGAGAGAGAGAGAGAGAGAGAGAGAGAGAGAGAGAGAGAGAGAGAGAGAGAGATTGATTGATTGATTGATTGATTGATTGATTGATTGATTGATTGATTGATTGATTGATTGCCAAAAAACCACCAAACACATTGTGTCTTACATTTTGTGGGTATCCTCACCTTTCCCTGGACACTTTCATTCTCCTGCAGCAGTAAGGTCTCATTCTTCACTTTGCATGTCTCTGTCATCATCTGGTACCCAAAACACAACTTCCGACTTCCGACACAACTTCAGTGTCCAGTCAGACCTTCAGGAACTTAACGTCCAATCTAATTTTTATTTGGTTAAATAAACCCTTTGAAGGGATGTTCTGTGTCCATAATTGCTGGCAGTTCCTGTCAATCAATTAACAATCGTGACAAATGTGGGCTTGCTGAAAAGTACATTTAATACCTGCTCAAAGGTTGTTATTTTAAAAAAGATACTTTTAATCTGACAAATGAGCCTCATCAGAATTCTGGTTTATTGAACACGGCTGTACAATTAAATGAGAGAATATCTGTTAGGTGTGAACACATTTTAGTAAAGAAGCTGCAGATTGTCCCGCAGCTGTTTTCTGGAGCATTTTACTGTGAAGAGAAGCAGGTTATATGAAGTTAAATGATGCGACACGCCCAAAATGATGCTGCCTCGGTTCCTACAGAGGTCAGCGTGGACGGGGTTGATACATTTTTTCTTTTAAAGGCAAGGCTCATCAAATTTAGATAATAAAACAGCTAAGTACGGATTCATGGCATTTATGTGATTAAATCTACTTATTTCACTGAAATGTAGACAAATTACTAAATATAAGATCCGAATTTACCCCCATCTGACTGGCACCCAGATTTTCTTTCCCCTTACGTCTGTTATCTGTCTTTTTCCCCCTCGTTCATTTCTCTCTGTCTCCCTCTTCTCCATCCTCCTCCTAAACTCTGTTCTTTCTGGATGAGCAGGTTTTATGAGCTGAGTGATAAAGAGAAGGGGAATGAAGGGCAGAGAGGGAAGGAGAGGTGGAGGACAGACGGGGCCAGAGATAAAAAAAAATAAGTTAAAGAGAGAGATGAGGAACAGACAGAACTCAAAACAGTGTTCAGTTCTGGCTTTATTACACCAGACTGGAAATTACCCAGCAATTTTTTATGCCATAAAATGTCTCTGTCTCAAGGTTCATGTCTGACTTGAAACTTTTTCATTTATGAAAAAAGAAATCCCTGTTGACTACAGGAGATAATCAAGACAGCATTAATGATGTCGCTGAATAAAGGGTTTATAGTTTTCATACTAAATTAAACCTTTTCACACTCTTTATTGACACCTTTCCTGTAATTTCAAAGCACGTCACAGAAGTCTTTAGATAAACTTCTGCATTAGAAATCTTTTTAAAACTTGCATTCTCATTTATGAACCAAAATTGAATATTTTTTGGTCACCTGTAAAGTCCCCGTTGCAAAAATGTAAACAGTATTCTGATCTATTTTGAGTGGTAGGTTTGCTTGACTTTAGGTAGATGTGTTACATTTGTTGATGCTTCAAAATCTGCAGGAAGCATGAAAAAAATCCAATGACCACTAGAGGGCAGTCACTAAAGCTGGGGCTACACCACACGACATTTTGCCCGACTTTACTCCCGGGATCCTGCGCTAGCTGTGGTCTGTCTTGAGGGTGAGTCTCAAAGTATGTCAGGTTTGCACAAAATTTCACGATCAGACTGATTAATTAATTAATTAATTACATTTATTGAGATTTAATAATAATAATAATAATAAAAATAATTGGATTGTACAGTTTATATGGGCATACAATCAATTAATCTGATCAAGATGTGTGTTTATATATACCTGGCTTTATTCAGAGGAGAACCACCAATTATCAAATAAAAAAAAAAAAACACAGGAGAAGAAGCTCTTTGTTGAACAACAAAAAATAGCAAACAAAGAAGTAGAGTGTGGGTTCGTTTGTCTTGCGAATGCCAGGGCTGGTCTTGCACCAAGTTCTAATTGTGGTTGAAATGTTACAAATTAAAAAAAAATGTAATTTTGAGCGTTTTTAATGTTTCAACTGAAAAGGTTGTGTAAGGAGCAGACACACTTTTTCTCCCAGACATATGTCCGCAATTTAAAGCGGAAATATGTTACGTTGACGTGGGACGTGCATGCGTTTGCAGTTTGCCACATTCCTGAAAAATTCAACCCTGACGAGAGTTTACACGCATGCCGATCAGATAGTCAGTCGGCGTTACAATTTCATTTCGATTACTCTTAATCTGATCACAACACTCCGACTGGCGTGTTTACGTGACGCATTTCTATTCCGATCGGCCGTTTATTCTGATTACCTTTGTCCGCGTAAACTTAGCTAATGTCAGTTCTCCGTATGTTCACCGGTGTTGGTACGGTGGAACAGCGCCGGTGGAAATCCACTAGTTAGTTCCCCATGTTGATCAGGAGGTGGTCCCACTGGCTAACCTGACTCCGCCAGATGGATTTGCTCCGCATATCCATCTGGAAACCTTCCGTTGAAGTAATTTTGGGAAGGGGAGAAAATACTAGTTAGCTGATTGGCCTATGTTGGTGATAGACGGGCCAAATAAACCAATCAGATCAACGAAGCATATAACGTACTAACAGCGACGACGAAAACAGAACCACAAGCTCTTGCCGAAACCAGTCGGGAGAAGAGCAAAAACATCTTTTCCTCTGAGAAAAGCCTCCAGAGCAGTGTTTTGCTCTTCTATCAGTGAAGAAATACTCTGTAATTCCGATAAAACTTGCGCGATAGCCACGCTAACGCTAGTTTCATCGGCTGAAGCCGCCATGTTCTTTAGACTGAACTGTCGCGCTTCCCGTTGCGTCACACCTCAACCCGCCTCAAAGCCAACGCTGATTGGACGTTCGTTTGGTGAACCGCTCCAAATTTTCTTTAACGGAAAGTAGCCAGACTGATCTGCGAGTGAAACCTTGAAAGCTCGCGAGATCAGGATGGTCTCACGAGGCTACCCACTGGCACCGGTCCTTGAGGATGAAAGAATTTCAGATTTTTTATTTTTAAAACAGTTTTTAAAAACCAAGGCTCATTTTACACTGAGCTTCTATTTTGTGTTGGTGTGCCACATAAGGTCCCAGTAAGACATGTTGCCGTTAGTGGTAGTATAGTGACAAAATGTGGAAACGTTCAATGGAAATGAAGATCTCTGCTAGACACTAAGTGTTGCACACTGCGGCAGTTCAACAATGAGCCGACGCTCTTTGCCTTTTTTTTGCGTGGAAGGAGGCAATTATTTACTCAACGCAACCATCAACTGCTCTTGAAGGGTTTCAACGTCTACAAATCCATTTTCCACCCCAAGTGAGCATGAAGCAGGAGATTTTTATTGAGCGTTTCGAGATGTCCGGTGGGTTTTAATTTAGCTGATGATTGTTATAAAAGACAAAACAGCCCGCGTGGAAACAAAGCGCCGCCGTCACGCCGCCCGGCCCTGAGAAGCTCGCTCTGCGGTTTGACACTTGGTAATTGTGTTGTTGAATTAGATCATTAAAGAACACAACTTTGGCCGACCGTCGTCAACGTCGCCGCTCGAGGTGCAGCGGAGGATGATGGGAAAACCCACACGCACACACTCACACACAAACCCCAAAGTGTCATCAAAGCCTTACTGTAAATCAACACAAACTTGCTAACATGCACACGGTGTCATCTGCAGCGCACACACGCACACACACACTCACACACACACACACACACACGGTAATGAAAGCTTCAGGCTGTTGTGTGTGAGATGGATGGCTTGACTTTAAGCTTGTATAAATAAAAGCTAAATAAATCCTGATGGCCTCGAGGGGTGACTCACAAACAGCAACAGTGTGTGTGTGTGTGTGTGTGTGTGTGTGTGTGTAGGAGATGATGGTATAGAGGAATTTTAGACAAAAAGTTTAAAGAGCCACACACACACCCACTCAGCCTGAGGCTCCGTTTCCTTTATGTTTCCGTCCCAAAGTGAAGTAAAAACATTTCAAAAAGCCAACAGACCAATGTCACCCAGCTGAAAATATTCCCTCCTCTTTATTTCATCTGTCTCACCCGCTGTTTGGTTCCATTTTTCTTGCTTGTGGAGGGAACTAATCCTGTCTCAACAAGTTCTAACAATTCACTGAAATTTGCTTTTTTTTTTTGGTGAAATTAGTAGAAGTTTACTAAACATTATTCGGTCGGTTTAAAACTTCTGTCAACCATTTTAAATACGTCTCTTTGCTCTGCGGAGGCTGTTGTTAAAGCCCTGGCAGTTAACCTAAGAGGAAGTTAAACAGCTGAATTTATGTATAGGTGTATTCTCAGTAAGGTAGAATATTACTGAAACGTCATTTTGAATTATAAATTCAGCCGGCGTCCTGTTCCCCGATTCGCATTCTGGGTAGGGTGCATGGGAAGGGGGAGGAGGGGCACAACATGCAACAACACAAAATTTGACCAGGCGGAGACAGAGGTGGTAGTGTCCCAGGGTTCGTGGGGTGGGCTCTGGTTGGCTGGATCGGGGGTGGGAGGTTAGGACCATGGTATGGACTGGGTAGGTCAGATTGTGGTGCCCCCCCCCCATCCATATTGATGTTGGGGTTCACCTCCCCTTTGGGGTGCCGGGTGCCCCTCTGTTGACTGGCGCCTTGACCCACTGGTGCATTGGTGGTCCTCGGTGTCCGGGGTTAGGTGCTTGTGCTGGCCATGGGATGCTCCTAGTGGCTGCTTCACGGGGCCTGGGCCCCCGGCAAGGGGGGAAGGGGTCCCTAGGGCCCATGGCTGGATCCGCTCCGACGTACCTGGCTGCCGGCGGTACTTGCTGGCTCATCACTATGGCTCCCGGGAACTTCAGCATTGTGGCTGTTGGGGTGTTTCCTGGGGCTCCTCTTTGCTTTTTCCTGGGATGGGGAGGCAGCTTTCCCTGGGTTGTCCCCTTTTGGGCACCTTTGCTCTGGGGGTCCCTTCGGGCATCTGGGGTTCTGGTTCCCCTGGTGTCTGCCTCGGTGCCCTGGGCAGTGGGTCTTTGGCTCTTCACCACCACTATTGTGCATTTTTCTCATGGATAAACCCTACATACACAAGTGCACGCTCATAAACACCTACAGGTGCTTGGATCACTTCTATACAGAAAACCCTTGTTTTATCTTTAGCTGTCACTTTATACATTTCATATTAAATAATAATAATAATATTCTTATCTAAAACCCAGTCGGTCAAGGTAGATGACCATTCATACTGAGCCCGGTTCTGCTGGAGGTTTTCCTTCCCATTAATGGGGAGTTTTTCTTCCCACTGTCGCTTCATGCTTGCTCAGTATGAGGGATTGCTGCAAAGCCATGGACAATGCAGACGACTCTCCCTGTGGCTCTACGGTTCCCCAGGAGTGAATGCTGCTTGTCGGGACTTTGAAGCAACCAACTGGTTTCCTTATATAGGAAATTTTTGACCAATCTGTATAATCTGACCCAATCTGTATAATATGATTGAATCTGACTTTGTAAAGTGCCTTGAGATGACATGTTTCATGAATTGAATTGAATAATACTTTGTATTCTTCAGAGGCGGTATCAAGACATTGGTTCTTTTGTAATACTTTATTGGTTGGTTTTGCTGTTCTTTTTATATCTCTTTGCAGGTGTAGAAGCAGGCTCAGAGGATGTTATATTGCTCTTTCTCTTTCCTCTCCTCTTTTTCTTTCACCTCTTCTCCCTTTTAGCATTTTGTCTCATGTGTTTCTCTTCTTTCTTTTCCTCTTTTAAATTCCTGTTCAGTGTCCATTTAACATGAAATAGTCCCAGCATAAAATATAATAAAGCTTCTTGCATATATAAATCAAGAGGAGCACTATGGTGAAAGCAGTAAGGCTCCACTTGTGAGAGTAAAATCTGTTGGGCTCTTTTTGGCATTTAGACAACAATTCTTTACGCTGCACTGCCAGACAGGACACACACACACATACACACACACACACACACACACAAAAGTAACTAGATTCACAAGTGTACCATATTAAATAAATTAATTAGATGCAGACTGATATTTTCAACCCCTAATTTCTGTGTAGTATGTTGATTAATGAAAACACAACAATTAAGATGAAACTATTACATCAGAGCAATAAAAAGAATCTTCATACAGAAATGTGGGCTTAATGAAAAGCATGTTTAATGCTTGCTTAAAGCTTGTAATGATCAAAAGGACCTTTAAATCTGACAAATGAGCCTCATCAGAAAGCATTTGCTGAGTTACTGAGATGTACCTGGACAGCGATTTAAATCTTCTTACACCTTGAACATCTTCACATTTTGTCTCGTTACATTCACATACCTCAATGTATTTTAATGTGATTTCATGTGGTGAACCAAAAATATTACATAATTATGTTGTTTTCAGATTCCTTTATTGTTTCTACAGAAATCTGTGTCCATTCTTCTTTGCAAAATAGTTCTCTCTCTCTCGATCGATTCTCAGATTAATTCCTAAGGATCGTTTTATAGAACCAAAGATCAATGTGGAAAAAAATGCATTTTCCGCTGTGAACTTTAATGTGTGAGCCAGCATTTGTGGCTCACACACCACTCTGTGAGGTGTCATGTTTTAAATAATGCACCAGGTTAGTGTCCAAATAGCAGCTGTAGATATCTCTGGCTTCCTCTGTGTCTGGATCTGTTTGGGTATTCTTCTCCATAGCATGTTTGTGAAAGCAATTGTCTCAACATTCAGGAAAAGGGTTTGGTCCTTACAGCTACCATACTACCATTACTTTATTAATTTGCTGTTGAATGTTAATATAATACTAGCATCAATATGTTGCATGACTACACAGTCTTGTATTTAAGGTAACAGTTAAAACATTGTTTTTATTACCACAAATCCAATTTCAGATCGGATTTGATGGAAAAAAACTGGTTCCAAATCTTAAAAATCGCAATCTAAACTATTCTTGAAATTTGAATTGATACTTAGCCCTACTTTCCAGAAGGTGATCGCTGACTGTCCCGACTGTGCAACGCTGCCCCCAACATGTTTCATAGTGGAGAAAATGTTTTCAGGGTGACGTGTTGAGCTGTTCTTGCACCGATGCCAAAAAGGTTCAGTTTAGGTCTCTTTCTTCCAGAGGTTTTCTGTGTCCCTTCTATGGCCGTGGCAAATTTAAACTGGACTTGTTCGTGCCAAATATGTGCAGAACTAGACAAGCTGTCCTGTAGGCAGGCATTGGATTTTATTTAGAGGTACCAGAGCAAAGAAGACTGAATACAAATGCTTTCTTTTCCAGATATTACTTGTAATACATTTTGAAATAGTATCATAGTAATATACCCAAAATTTAAAGTTTTGGAAGGCACCCTTAAGGGTTTTCCAAGCCAGAGCTTGTTTCTGTCCAGGGTGTACCCCACCTCTCGCCCAGTGACCACTGAAGACAGACACCAGTCCCCGTGACAAGCAGTCACAGATGATGGACAGCATTTGATACTGAAAACCAAACAGTGTTTGAGAAAGGAATCAAGCTGCTTTTAAAGGGTCTGCTGAAAATGGCAATTTTGAGCACAGACCAAAATTCACCACATATAATGGTGTGAAAATGTTAAATTGATATTATTCTAGCACTAATCTGATTTTTAAAACAGGACACAACATCCTAACTGTATGAACAAAGTAGGCTGTTTGTCATCACGTCTTGATCTTAAGGTGTTTGGGGTTTTGATTTTATCTTGTGTCTATTTTTTATTTATGTGGTTTTATGTTCTTGAGATTGTGTTTTCTTTAGTCATTTTCTTATGCTCATAATCTTGGCTATTTGAGTTTGTTTGGGTTTCTTCCCCTTTTTTAACTGCTCCTATTTAAATTCATACTTTTGTGGGTTATTTTCATTGGTAATTCATTTAAGGTTTTATATTATTTCTGTTAGATTCCTTCCAGGAGTTTCAATTTAGTTTCTGTTCATTTCACTCCTCCCCTCAGCTCATCTGTGTTTATTGGTCTCAGCTGTTCCTCATCTCACTTTTTTCTCCCTCTCTTTTCTCCACACACCCCTCCGTATTTAAGCTCCCTGGTTTTCATTCCTCATTGCTGGTCTCTTCTGTTTGGCGTCATGACCCCTGTTGCTCCGTTATTCTGCCAGCTGTGTGTTTGGCTTTTCTATATTGAAATATATCCTCATTTTCAACATGCAGCTTCTGATGTCTTTGTTCTGCTAAAACTCCTCAGAACATGACATATCCTGTCTTTTAACTTTTATGAACATTTATAAAATAATGTTGAATTCAAAACTTATTACAAAAGCTGTTTGTATGTGGGTAAAAACGCGGCATAAACATGTCTGTGTTTATACCTGTGGACGGGGTCTGACTGCATGAGTAATAAAAAGTTTCTCTATCCATTACATCTAAAGTAGATTTATTGTTTATAACTTTGTCTTCGTCTACTTTGGTTCATTTTCAATCCAAGTAACTTTCCTTGAACATAAATCATTGTCAGGTGGCCCTGTACATCCTGCAGCTGCCCTTAGAGTTTCTTCTCTGATAAATGACATTATTACCCCCTCCACGCTGTCGTTTATGTTCTTAAAGGGACAGAGGGATAAACAAAGACACTATTCAAGGAAAATGATGCTATATGTTGAAATAATGGCACCTAAAACAAGATTTTCTATTCTAATAAGAGGGATGGGTGATAAAGACGTAAACTCTTGTCATTCGGAGTCATTTATTTTGAATGACTGGTAGTTATATGCCTGTTAATTTGGACACAGTTGACATAAAATTCTCTTTTTAAGAGATCCAATCTGTCGTATTTTCCACCTTGTTGGTTCACAACGTCCAGGATTCATCATAGAGCAGCTGCCATTCATAGATCTGACATAAAAAAGTCTGTTACTTTTTCTGTAGGCAAAAATACTCAATAATCCTAATATGAAACATACATAAATATCAATCAGAAGAGAATTAGACAGTATTTGCAACATGACTCAGTCACACATCGTAAGGGGCAACTGGGGATGGATTCAAATCTGTGTGCTAATTGGTTTAATTGTATTTCTTTGATGTTATTACTTCAAAGGTGTATCCGGACTTTAGCTGCTATTTTAAAATCATTTCCATTCATTCCTGACCACAGCACTACAGTCTAAATTAGAAGATTATTGAAAAGTTGATTTATTTCAGTAGCTCATTGAAACGCATTATATAACATAATTACACACAAGCCTTTGTTTCCAATAATTAGGATGATTTTCTGCCTAAAGCTAATGAAGTAACACAACTAGGTAAGAACATCACGTCAGACCAACAAAGACAAAATCAATGACTCCGATCCTGACTTTATTCACAGTAGAAGCACTCTGACATGCGTAGAGTTGTCAAACATGTGGGCGCAGCATGTTGGTGACCCCTGCTTTAGGTTATGGTTACATGTCCTGGGTTTCACCACAGTGAGGGATGCTTGACGGCTCGTTCTGGATTCAAAAAGTAAAGCAAGAAGAATAAAGACAGATGCTGGGTTATGGCTCCAACTGCATCTTGGTTTCTTTGAAGTAATCTGTTTGGTTTGGCGCTGGAATTATCCTTCATTTAAGAACCCGGTCCACCAACACAGTTGCAAGTTGTGGAGAGAAACAGCAGCGGTAGGGAGAAGTGGAAGGTACAGCGCCATCCTGGATGACACCTGAGTGAAATCTCCAGAGTGAAACAATGAAAATTTGATTTCTTAAAATTATTCTATTGATTACTTTCCGTTCACATTAAGTACCAATGTCCTCATTTTGCCTGGCAGCAGACGGTGGAAGGAGTGAGCAGATGGAGAGAAAAGGGAGCGGCAGATACAGAACTGATTTTTGTGCTTGTCTCGGAAAGAAAATTGAAAAATGAAAATAACTACTGACTAATTCTATCCTCCTTAAGATTATGTCTTCATATTAAAACAGATTGTAGAGATCTTGCGTACATTCTTGAGATTAATTTAAGAAAATAAACACATTTTGAAGTATTTGGCTTCCAACAAGATGTCACAATGCTTAAATAAAAGGCCTTTTTCCCTGTTAGGTTCCCCCAGATTCCCCTATGAGGTTGTGGGTTCAGCGCCCAATGTTCCCAGGCCCAGGAAACGCAGATTCAGTTACTATACTTTCACAATGAATGATTTTGTCCAAGACTGTCTGTAACCACAGCCAGCTAAATGTTTCTTTGGAATCTGCCTCTGTTTTTGAAGCATTGAAAAGTGGGACAAAAAGTGTTGGGTCTAAAAAAAAAACTACCTGCAGCAGAAGAACAATATAATTTATCTTAAAAGACAAGAGACAGATTTGAGAAAAAAAAAACCCTGAATGAGATGCGCCAACATCCAGATGCTGTGGTCCATAATTTCTGTACCCAGTTCTTAGAGAATCGCCTGGTCTACACAGAAAATGTGTTTCTTTGCCGAGTTTTCTGTCAATCCCATGAAATTACCAGTCTTCCTTTAGCTTGAATGTTTTGTTGGTCAGAGTTAGACAGATTAATAAGCCAATAAGAGAGTAAAAAAATGTGCTAACCGCTTTAAAAAGGTCCCAACCTTCCAGGTCTGGTGGCTTGGAAATTAACGACAGCAGTGGAGACTCCAGGGCTGTGATTCTGCCACGGTGACAGAGCCAGGTAAAACACACCTGTCTTTGCATGTCAGGTTCTGTCAAAAGACTGGAAACATACTAGAGTGGGAACGAATTTACACTTTAGGACAAAAAAAGTTGGATGAGTGAATAAAGTTGTAAAGTTATGACGGGAAAAAATGTGTAAAACATTTAGGACAATCCTTCTTTTGACTAAAACACTGAACTTCTATGAAGGGTTATGTATTTAAGGGATAATCTGAACTCCAAATGAGAATGAGACGTTTTCATTGATTACAATTGGAGAAATAATTTTTAGAATTTTTTTTTTACTAAAAACAAAAAATGCCTTTTAAGGAAACTATAAATGGTGGAAAATTCAACGCTTGTTGATTTATCTTCCTCAGACCAGTCAGACAGATTTGACGCCTTCCGTCCTACACGGCGGCTCTTCCTCCGCCTTCCTGCACCCCGTTCAGCCTCCTCTTCCTCTCGTGTCGTTAACAGAGTCTGCTCCTCTTCTTCTGTTTCTCGCTCCACACCAAGACGTCCAACTTCAAGTTCATACTGGTCATTATATCCCCACTGAGAGATATTCACCTCCACTAAGAGCTCATCTCTCTCTGTCTTTCTCTGAGTCCAGCTTCAGTTTGATCGTTATTAGCCCTGAGAGACAAATGATTACCCTCTGACTCTCCTTTTTACCCCGCTCCCTTCTTTGTTTTACTTTTTATCATTCTCTGAGCTGAGCCCCACCCTTCTTCACCTGCGTCTCCTTTTCCTTCACGTCCGCCACGCGCCGTTCCAGCGGGAGCTTAAAGTCCCTCATCATGGACATGTTTTTAAGTATAAACTCAGTGCTCTAGTTTGAATTTATTGTCGGTTTTATTTTGTCCACATGGGGTCAAAATCTGACATACAGGCTCAAACATACATTCACATCCCGTAAAATCTGGACATATGATCCTTTACATGTTATGCCTGTAACAGTAAAGCTTCCATGCTGGGTATTTTTACGGGTCATGTTTATCCAGTGGTGGACAAAGTACTCAGTTTCAGTACTTTGACAAACTACAGATCCTAGGTAAAGTATTACTCCAATAAAAGTAAACGTAACTCTGTGAAATTGTAAATGCCGTTTGTAAACCTGCACGCCGGTCTCTTTGTGCGCTCAGATTGGTGCCACAAAAATAACGCATCAGATATATGCAGCCCACCCGATCTTAACGATCCCACTGATCTCTGTTTATTCACTGGATTTCTGATTTTGCCGAAAAACTGAAGTCACTGGCCGCCATCTTGCTACTCCCTACTCTCACAGAACCCCAAAGGATTTGGTTGCAACAACAAGCAGTTTTCTGACTGTGTGAAAAACGTTTCACAGGTAATTTTACAGTCAGTGGATGTACTAACACTATCAACTACTAGGAAATTATGTGCTGAAATATTTTACATGTTATTTATATACATATACACATATATATATACACACACACACACACACACACACACACACATATATATATATATGTTTTTGTATATTGTTATATATATATATATATATATTTGGGCACATGACTTTCTCAGTACTTGATAGTTTTAGAACATAACATAAAAGTATATGGCATTTGACATTTTAAAAGTCTTTATCCCCCCTGAACATGAGAAAATCCTTGTTATTCGATGCTGTAGCGCACATATTCCCTAGTTACTGGGGGGAAATAGGGAGTACCAATATGGCGGCTGGTGGCTTCAAAGCGACTCATTCTAACAGCGGGCGATTAGCAATCCAGTGAATAAATAGAGATCAGTGACCACATGTACCTATATGGCAACATTAGTGGGACAAAAAAAAAGAAGGATTCTTCTTCTCCTTGCAACCAGTTCAAAACTGCATATCGCCACCTACTGTAGAGGTGAAGTGTGTCATTGTGTAGGTGGGACAAAAGGCCAAAAGATGGAACGAGCAGCGAAAGCCTTTAGAAAAATGTGGTGGAATAAAAAGTCTAATTTATATTGTTGCAATGTAAAACAGGGGTTCTCAAAGTGGGGGTCAGGACCCCCCGGGGGGTAGTGAAACGCCTCTTGAGGGGTCACAACATGTTTTGATGCAGATGTGCGAAAAAGGTTTAGTATTTCCTGCACTTTTTTTTGTAAGAGTTCTGATAAAAATATGACTTTATTTTCGTACGTTTGCGACTTTATTCTTGTAATATTATGACTTTATTCTCACAATTTCCAAAAAAACAAAAGGACACCTCTTCCAAAAAGGGGGTCGCCAGTACCTGCCACTGTGATTTTGGGGGTCGCAGGCTGAAAAGTTTGGGAACCCCTGAAGTTTTCCAAAAATGGTACTCAAGAAAGTTACAAAATTCTCCAAGTATATATTTTGTTACTGCCCACCTCTGTGTTTAACATGTATACTCTGTGTGGCTGGAAAATTCTAGAAACTAAACACATAAACAACAATCCTAAAATTATCTGAGACGAGACGTCAGTTTGTAAAGATGAACGCGTCGTCCAAACCCAGGAAAGCTTTTAACCCACAGCCATCTTTATTTATTGAATGTACCTTTACAAAAACAGTTTAAATTGCTTTATAAATTAACTGATTGGTTTAAATGCATTAGTTATAGTAAATACATGTAAAATAGACCAGGTCACCAGCTCCTGCTGAAGATCGGGGATAACGTCCCGTCTTGTGAACGCTCACGTCCCGGTCTACCGAGGAGAAATGGGACGCAGCCCAACTGTTGACCTTCCACCGAATCGTCTTCAGCAGGAACTGAAACTGCAGGACCAAATTTATCTGGGTGATTTTAATATGTTAAAACAAGTTGCTGTTCTTCAAATTATTTAGTATTTTAAACATTGTAACTCTGTTTTAGTAAGTTTTGTCTAGTTGTTCTCTCTATTTTCTCTCCTGTAAATGAGAACCGGAGCCTCAACAAGACAATCTATATAAATAAAGTTTTAATAATAATAATAATTGAGTTTAATTTCTTAGGTATGTTATGTTTTGTTTATGGACACAGTTGGTTTGTTACGTTTACTTTTTTCCTGGGAATTTTTTTTGACCCAAGTTTTCATTTTTTTGTCAATGTTATTTTTGGGGGGTAAAAATAAAACACCCTGATTTTCTGATACTTCCTGTGACTCTTCCTGCCTTTAAAACCTGGTCCATCATGATGAACAAAGTGCAAATGTTTCAATCTTTGGCGTTTTCCTCCTTGACCAACAGAAGTCAAACTGGTCTGGTTCAATAAAGGACGACTTCCTGTTTTAAGTAGTTTTCAACTTTCCCCTCAGTCTCATAATCTAGCCATCTGTGCACGTTCCCTTTTTCTATTCAGTCAGGGTTTCTCAGAGTAATGAGATTACACGGGATTATAGAACCCAGTCTGCCTGTAATCCACACCACTCAATCCCATTTCCCTGTTTAAACACACACCGCTAATTCTCTTTGACGCCATGATCTCTGCTTTTATTCTTCTGTAGCCTTTTCTCTTTTAATCCCCGTCTTCCTATTTATCTTCTGGGGTATAAATCCACCCCAGGCTCATTTAGATTTTCCTGTTTTTATGACCAACTCTCTATCCTTTCATTTTTTTTCATCTTCATACAGGTATATCATTCAGAATATCGTAAAAAAAAAAGAAGTCAATTTGTTTCAAAAAGTCAGTTGAAATGATTATCTGCAAATTACAGACTGGTTGATACACCAATTAATTGCCTCATTGATAATTAAAACCCAAAATTCAGTGTCTTTGAAAAGGTGCAATAAACAGAGATTTTTAAACACAGAGAAGTAGCCGACAGAAGGACAGCTGCTACATTCAGGAATGGAAAGTTGAGTGGAAGGAGAAAGTGTGGTAGCAAAAAAGATGCACATGTTACAAGGATCCATGAACATGTGTTTTTTTTAGCACTTTATGCTTCATTTTGATGACAAGGAGGTAGGCAGACACTGATTTTAATTTCCAGCAGGTCTTGGCACCTCTCCACTCTCCCTAAACTTCTTTAACGAGGAGGAGATCACCGTCCTTGATTGGTCAGAACAACTTCCTGACGTCATTTTAGGTTCCACTTAGCTGTAGGTCATAATCCTCACATCTATCAGACATAAAAGCTTAAAGCGCCTCCCTCTTTAGTTTATAATTAACATACAGTCATAGTGAATAAATTTGTGCTCCGATGAGACTCGTTTGTCTGAAACAAAGGTATAAAACATACATTTACTTTCTGCATTAAATATGTTTTTTTATTGATTTGACGTAACATTGTCATTTTAAATGTTCTTTCATCAGTGGTAAGCAGAAACGATCCCTCGTAATTAATACAAATAAAGGTTTAAAAACTTCAGACTGTGTGTTATTAATCTATATAATGTGTTTGTACGTCTTTACAATAAGGCTCCCCTTATATAGGGTTATAAATGGTTTGTACATATCAATCAATCGATCAATCAACCAATCAATCAATCAGCTTTATTTCTAAAGCACATTTTAAAAAAACACATGGGTGACCAAAGTGCTGTACATTAAAACAAAGAAAGGTTAAAAAAAGTAAAAAACATACAAAACCTACTAAACATCAAAAGCTAAAAACCAGGTTTACGGCAAAAGTGTTTTTTTTAAAAGCCCTAAATGCATGATCACCCTGTATTAAAAGCTAGATATGTTATTGATCAATCTGGAAAGACTTTATTAATCATTAATAACTGTTTATTGTGCATTAATAAAGGGTGAGAAAGACAAAAAAGAGACATAAGTATGTACCATGTAATATTATTACACTTTTCAATAAGGCTCCCTTTGATAGTTGTGGATGTTTATAATACAGTGATAAAAGTAAAATATTACATAGTACAGAATTATGTTTACAAATTCTTATTTAGCTTATAAGGTTGTACTTTACACTGAAATATTTAGTATAGCAACTATAGATGAAATAATTTGAAACGTTTTAGCCAAATATAGATTTTGTTCACTATTTAACAAGAAACTGGTCCGTTTTGGTTCTTTCCCGCCCTTTATTAATACATAATAAACAGTTATTAATGATTTATAAAGGGTGATCAAACTATAATATTTCTAAAAACCTTTTATAAACTTCTATAAAGGGAGCCTTATTGCCAAGTGGTACCAATGTGTTTATCTTAGTGACTTCAGTTACTAAAATAAATGAGCTTTTCAGTAATCTGATTCATTTCTTCCACCTTCCCTCCATCTTTCTAGTCCTTCTTCTATTGTCTCTCATTTTTTCCCTTTATTCTCTTCTTTATTTTTCCTTCCTTCTTTTCTTTTGTCCTTCCATCTTTCTCGCTTTCACCTTTCTCTTAGGTCACTTTAATTTTGTTCCATCTTTCATTATTTCTTACCTTCTTACTTGCTTTTTTTTGTAGTTTTTCTTATAAAATGTTACATATTTAGACAGATCTGCAGTAAATTCAAAGTGAAGTTTAGCATTTGTATCAAACAGAACATAAACCACCCCATTTTGCCCATATAATCCGGAAAAAAATTTAAATTTAGAAGTGAAAATGTGTTTGAAGCCTGAGAATTTAGACGTAAGTTCCACTTTTTGAACTGACTTAGTGAAATTAACTGAATCCACTTGATCTATTTTTAATTTTGATTAATTGAGCTGCTCCTAATCATAAAGGGACATTTTATTTTCTCCTACATCGTTTTCTATTTCCTTTTATCTCTTTATTAATGCTTATTTTCATCAATCCTCTTTATTTCTTCTTCTATCTAAAACTTTACCGCCCTGTTTGAGGGGGGCCATCGTTGTTATTTAGGGAACGTGCGTCCATCCCGCCACCAGAGCTCGCGCGTGAGCAGCAGCAACTGGCCAGAACACGCGCGCGCTCACAAGCACGTGCTGTCTGAGGTTTGGGACGAAAATGTTGCGGAATAAAAATACAAACTTCCCCTTTTGGAGAGAGTGAAGCGCCTCGTGAGAAAGTTTATGAAAGAGAGAGATGTGAGCGATAAAAAAAAAGAGAGAGACGCACGTACGCGCACGCGCCTTCCTCTCCCGGCCCCTCGCTCGCTCTGCTCTGATTGGTCCAGCCACCTGTCTGTCCTCCGTGCAGGGGGGCGGGGCCAAGCCGAGGCTGACCTGGAGTCTGATCCAGGCTGCTTTACGCGCAGACCGGACAGTCCGCGCACGGATTTCCACAGCGAGACTTTACTCTGGATGCGAAGCGCGGAGAGTTTAGGAGAAGCGGAGGACGTTTTTTTTTTCCCTTGTAAAGAAAAAAAAGAAAAGGGAGTAAAAGAAGAAGGAAAAGTGTGCGGGGAAAACTAGAAAAGAAGAGGAACAAGTGGTTTCCCTGCTGGAAACTATCCGCTCATCCCAGTTTCCACCTCCTCCATGTCGCTCCCCGGCTCTCCTCCGCTCCTCTCTCCGGGCTCGGGGACCCAAACCCCCGTCGGGCTCTACCGCTCAGCCCCGGAGGGTCTGCTCACCTCCTCCGCCGTCTCCACCAGCACGTCCAGCCCGGCGCACGTCAACTCCAACTCCCACTCCCACTCGCTGTCCCCGTCCCCGCGGCTCACCAGCAGCATGCTCAGCGCCTTCCTGCCGGGACCCGGCGGCGCCCTGGGCTCCCTCGGCGGGCTCGGCTCGCTCAGCGCCGCCGGCCTCACCCCGGGCTCCCCGGGCTTGGCGCAGACCTCCCCGGGACCGGGTCTGTGCAGCGAGTGCAAGCTGGTGGAGGTGCACGGCGTGAAGGTGGCCAGCTTCAACGTGGACGGCCAGGAGCTGATCTGCCTGCCGCAGGTGTTCGACCTCTTCCTGAAGCACCTGGTGGGCGGGCTGCACACCGTCTACACCAAGCTGAAGAGGCTGGACATCGCGCCCGTGGTGTGCACCGTGGAGCAGGTGCGCGTCCTGCGCGGGCTCGGCGCCATTCAGCCCGGCGTCAACCGCTGCAAGCTCATCTCCAGGAAGGACTTCGAGACGCTGTACCAGGACTGCACCAGCGCCAGGTCAGTCGGCCGCGCCGCGCCGCGCCGCGCCGCTCCGGCTCCGGTTCGGCTGCGGGGCGCAGAGCGCTCCGCGGCTGCGTGTGCCGGGAGGCGCTTTAACTTTTAGGGAGGGCGCGCCTCCCGTTTCGGGACAGCCCGCCGCTCTGTGCGTCCTCCGCCCTGCTGCAGCGGGTCTGGTGGGGTTCGGTCCGCTTTATTGCAGCTTTGGACGCGTTGATCCACACAGACCCGGTCTGCTGCTGCTCAGCACGCAGGGCTGTGGTACCAAAGTCTGAGCATTATCCAAGCAACTGAGCACAAGGACAAGTTTGGTGTGCCTGACTTTAATTCCATCACCTAAGATATCTATATCTATATCTATATATTCCATTTGGTTTTGTCCTTTGTGCGTAATTTGTCACCTGGTTTGCAGAAAATAACTAATAAAATAAATATAGACACATTTAGAGAACCTGGAACTGGGTAGGCACATGTACTCTCTTTATCTTTTAAATTTTTTTTTACAAGTTTAAACGTAAAAAATATCCCAGACTATCACTATAGGAATCTTTCTTTACTTTAGAGTAATTAAATCCAGGCTTGATCAGTCTGAGTGTCATTTATTTTACTAATGAAGCTGTGAAACAGTTGGAAGCCCGGCTTTAAATTTGAGGATAATGGGGAAAAAAGAGCAGGAACTCGGATTTAAACCTTTAATATATATATAAATGTATATATATATATATATATATTTTCAGAAATTCATCTAATTTCTGGTGGTCTTGTGGGTAATTATGTCGTTAAATCCTGCAGAGCTCTTCTTTTTTTCTCGTGTATCGCTCTTTTCCTCTGATTAATTAGATATTTTGGTAAAACTCCTGCAAATGTTTCTTTTTTTCTTTTTTTTTTTTTTTAAAGCACCAATCAATCAGCCAGAGTTTGGAACCTGTCAATTATTATTAGTATTTTTTTCTTTTTTTGGCTTTGATCAGATATTTTTCATGTTAATTAAACGGTGAAACGCTTAAAAACTGGTAACCTCCACCATTGTCAATCTATAGAAAAACTAACGGTGCCTTCTTTCATACACTTTCTTTTTTAAGTTCAGTAAAACAATGAGTGCAGGTTTAGAGGCATGTGCTCTGATGCTGAAATAATAGATAATCTTCCAAATCATCTATTTTTTTCTAGCAGATTCATACTAGCACCGTAATAAAGGAACCTGCGTGGCTCGTTTTTCCTCTCGTACGTTTATCGACCTTTAATAAAAGTAACAGAGAGCAGCAGGTCAGGTCGGTATCGGCTCGGAAAAAAAAATAAAACACCTGATCGGTGCATCTGGGCTTGTTCTCTGTGTCCGTTTTAACTTTGCAGCTTGTTGTGTTGGCCGTAAATGAACCAAAAACACAACCGCGTCACTTTGTGTTGTGTTTTCCTGGAAAAGCCTCACAGCCTCTGTTTGGGATGCATGTCGTGGATAATCACAGTTTTTTATGCAAACTTGCCTTTTTCCCCTCTTTGTTTTTGTCTTTTTGTCAATTAAAACAAATCCACCTGTACAAAAACGAGGAAGATTGAACCAAAAAATCGGCGTACAGGTGCATTTATTCAGCTGATTGCTTGTTTGTGTCTCTGTGAGGAAGAACGTGCTTTACTGTAGGACATGCTTAAAGGCTTTAATCAGTTAAATTCTCCTCATTTAGGTGTTTTTTTATGTGTTTCTGGCAGCAGGATGCGCAGGAATGGCTTTTTGGAGCGTGCGGAGGACTCTGAGTGTTCACAGAGCTGATAGCGGGCGTTATTTTTACACGCCGACGGGATATTTTTGGTCGGTGGAGGAAACGTTGAGCGGGTGGATTTGTGGCAGGAATGTTTTGGTGGTTTGACTTCATTGCTCGGTTATTTTCAGGGTTTTTTCTTGCATATATGCGACATTGGGGTGAATGTGACATAAGTTGATCTTCTAAGCGAATGTTGGGTGTCTGATGGTGGCGAGCAGCTCGTGAGTCGCTGCAGCTCAGCACTGCTTCCCTGAGTGGGTGAGTGGGCGGGGCCGGTCCTGAGGGCCAGATTTCTGCAAGTTTTAGACGTTCCCTTTCCTTGCTTGCTTCCTTCCTTCCTTGCCACCTTAAACCTGTCTGTTCATCGTTTTCATCACAGTTGCTGATTTTTTTTGCACATCTAATCAGACTTTTGGCTTTTTATCACCAGACGATAAACTTCTCTATTCAAACTTAAGGAAAAATTAAAACTCAAACTGTTAGTTTTTAGTCCATAAATGTGAAACATTGTGAACTTCTGACAGAAATCTTGTGTAGAAACTGTAATTAGCAAAGATCTGGAGGAGATGTGATTCCTTCTTTCTTTTCTACACTCATAGCTTGCTCCCTCCTTTCCTCTCTTCCTTTTTCCCCTCCCTTCCATCCTTCCTTCCTACCCCATTTCCTCCTTCTCTTTGCCCTTCACTCACTTCCTCCCTTCCCTCCTTCTTCTCTTCCTCCCTCCCTTCCTCCCTTCCTTCCTTCCTTCCTTCCTTCCTTCCTTCCTTCCTTCCTTCCTTCCTTCCTTCCTTCCTTCCTTCCTTCCTTCCTCGGTCCCTCTCTCCCTTCCTTCCTTCCTTCCCCCCTCCCTTCCATCCTTTCTTCCCCCCTCCCTCCTTCCTCCCTCTCTCCCTTCCCTTCTTCCTTCTCTCCCCCTTCCTCCCTCTCTCCCTTCCCTCCTTCTTCTCTTCCTTTCCTCCCTCTCTCCCTTCCCTTGTTTCTTCTCTCCCTCTCTCCCTTCCCTTCTTCCTTCTCTCCCTCCTTCCCTCTCTCCCTTCCCTCCTTCTTATCTTCCTTTCCTCCCTCTCTCTCTTCCCTTGTTCCTTCTCTCCCTCTCTCCCTTCCCTTCTTCCTTCTCTCCCTCCTTCCCTCTCTCCCTTCCCTTCTTCTATCTTCCTTTCCTCCCTCTCTCCCTTCCCTTCTTCCTTCTCTCCCTCCTTTCCTCTCTCCCTTCCCTTCTTCTTATCTTCCTTTCCTCCCTCTCTCCCTTCCTTCCTTCCTTCCTTCTTTCCTCGCTCCCTCTCTCGCTTCCCTCCTTCCTTCCTTTCCCACTTCCTCCTTCTCTCCCTTTCCTTCTTCTTTCTCTTGCTCCTTCCCTCTCTCCCTTCCCTCCTTCTTCCACACACACACACACACACACACACACACACTTTGCTGTACTTTATAACAGGTTGAATGTTGTCTTTTTCATCTTTGGCTCTTGTGACTCGCAATCAAAGGTGCATCTCCGTCTCCTCCTTACTCCCGCCTTCCTCCTCTCCTCCTCTCCTCTCCTCTCCTCTCCTCTCCTCCTCTCCTCTCCTCTCTCCTCTCCTCTCCTCCTCTCCTCTCCTCTCCTCTCCTCTCCTCCTCTCCTCTCCTCTCCTCCTCTCCTCTCCTCTCCTCTCCTCTCCTCTCTCCTCTCGTCCTCTCTCCTCCTCTCCTCCTCTCCTCCTCTCCTCTCCTCTCCTCTCCTCTCCTCTCCTCTCCTCTCCTCTCCTCCTCTCCTCTCCTCTCCTCCTCTCCCTCACACCCTCTCAGCGGTGCATGTCAGAGGTAATAATGGATCATGTGAATGCACATGGAACAACACGGCTGGAGAGCCATTGTTGCTGAACGCGCAGCCAACACACACTCCTCTCCCTCCAATCATATTGACATTCTTCTAATGCCTCCCCCCCTCCTCCGCTTCGCCCTCTTTAATGCGCTGGGAAAAGAAAAAAGGGTGGTGGTGGTGGTGGTGGGGGGGAGAAATTAAATAATAACACACGCGCACACAAACGAAGAGAAAAGGGGGAAAACTCCCGCCGTTCCCCGGCATACTTCATCTTCTCCGTAATCCGTGCGAGTGTTTGTGTTTCCGTGTGTGTAAACACGATTACCTCCCAGATCCACTGGTGCCGCTTTTTTTTTTTGGTCGACTCGCGTTTTGTTTCCTTTTAATTTGAAGTGCTTCTGATGCGGGATTACGAGGGATCTGCTGCGTCACCGAGGTGGGAAAGCAGAGGAAGCCAGAGGCCTGTGCCGGAGGAGCAGCATTCCCACACGTCTGGATGAGAAGCAAAACATCGGGGGCAATTTATAGCCCGTGATGTCATCGCAGGGGCTTCATTAAGTCTGTCAGGGGTCACTGTTGTGTTGGTAGATGTAGAAATAGTCGGTATATTGGACAGACTTGACTTATTGTTACAATAAAGGTCACAAAAAGGGGATAAAAGTTGACCAAACGGTCGGACCACCTCCTCCGTCCGGTCCAGCTGAGATGCACCCAGACGCTGCAGGACTCCGGCCCTGGAGGACCTCCCAGTCAAAGCGGTCCCAACTTTAAGCGTCGGAGAGTAAAAACGCCGTCCCGGCTCCTTTTTAAAAGCTGTGAAACAGCCCTTTAGTTTCACCCCCCATGTAAAGCTGTGAAACAGACGCCAGCTTCGGCCACACTGCGCGCTCGTGTTCCCTTACAGTCGCTATAAATCATTGATATCTTGTTCTGTCCTCTTCTATTTTCTAGCAGGTGAGCAAACTGCTGGCAGATGAACAACACGAGCGGCTTGTTGCTGAAAAACCTTGGAGCCGCCGAGGTGGTAGCTGCTAGATTGGGCTGGTAATGTCTAACGAGCGGCCTGAAACTCCAATGTAGCGTCGCCTCAGCGACTTTACGTGTCCGCTGTTCCACTTTGTCTGACGTCAAAGGAAAGAAGAACAGGACTCTGATCAATCAGCTGCCAGTCTGACTTCATGTCAGGAATTATGGTTCTTAATATGACGCAGACGCCAAATCAGCCGAATACATATGACGCAGACGGTGGGGACCTTGGGGTAATTTGGGCGAGGGTCCCCTGCGGAGGTGCAAACACGCCGAGGTGTCGCCGACACGCGGACGGCGAAAAAGGCCTTTAAATTAGCGCTGTCTCCTATAAAAGGCAACATTTCCCTGTTTATGTCCATCAGCAGGAGCATGCGCGGGGCTGCGTGCTGGCGGAGAGGGTTGTGGGTTCAAAACCTGACACGGGGTTTGCATGTTCTCCGTCTGCATGCGTGGGTTCCCCCCCGGGTACTCCGGCTTCCTTGCACAATCCAAAAAACTTTTAATGGTCTCTCTTAGTTGTCCTTGGGTGGTGGGGTGTGGTGCATGGTTGTTTGACCCCGCCCTTTACCCTATGACCCCTGGAGCTGTGTACCAGTCCCCCCGCGACCCCTGCAAGGACAAACAAGTACAGGCGACAGATCGATGGATGATTTTATATTCTAATGAGGCCCTGCTGATTGGATACGGTTCACTGGAAAATACTAAGTTCCTGTTGAATCCATAAAATGATGGAAAGTCTTAGAAACAATAAACAGGTTATATACTGTCTGACAGATTAACAAAGAATCATAATTTATATATATCTACAGACATAATACAGACTTGATTAGTTAGGCTGAGCTTCTGTCAGATTGTTTTATAGAGTTTTCTACACATTTTTCTAAATTCTACACCAAAAACTCTCATCTTAGAGGGGAAAACCAGCCTAGGTGGACTTGACTTGTCGGATGTAGGATCGCTTACTGGACAAAAGTTCATATTTACAATAACTTCTTCTTCTGGTGCCCAACGCCGTTGAGCTGGATGCCGCTTTACGATCCTGTGTTGAACCAAACGTAGCGTTAAAGCAGGCAGGAGAGAATCCCAGAGCTCATCCAGCGAATGTCTGACGGTGAATAAGTCGCCGAAGCGAAGACAAGGAGGAGACATGATGGCTGAATGCTGCTGAGGACGGGTGGGCGGGGCAGAATCTCCTGTCTCAGCAACATGTCAACCCGCCAAGAACCTTTACCCAAATAAAGGCGGATCCCTCGCCAGTTTTTGGTCATTACTTCATTCCTGTGATCAGAAGCTGATCAGGCAAAAGGCTAAAAGGATGCTTTGTTTGTCGTTTGGGTCTTTGTCCAGGTTTCTTGAATGGTCCACACCCTACGCAAAGTTTGTAGTTGATGTTTAAATAAATAAAATAAAAAAGTCGTAAAGACCCTGGGAATGTGAGGATGCTTTTGGACAAACTTCAGTCATTACTTACTTCAATTCAATTGATCAGGCAAAAGGCTGAAAGGATGTTTTTTTTTTTTTTTTTTTTGCCTGACATTTTGGTCAGTTCATCTTTCTTGAATGGTACATGAAGTTTTTAGTTGACGTTTTAAAAAGAAAAAAGCCCTAAAGGTCCTGGAAGTGTGAGACTAGCCGATCTGGAGCTAAAGTGAGGGGGACACGTGGGGGGCGGCGCTCCTACGCATGGGGCCCACATTTTCAATCGAAGGAAGGGCCGGTTTTGATCTGAGCGAGAGCGACGGAGTGTTTTCTCCTTCCTTGTCACCTCGTTGGCTTTCTGCGTGTCTTTGGGTGTGTGTGAGGGGGAAAGAATCGATAGTGAGTGACAGGAGGGAGGGTTGCTGATGTCGGAGTGTTATTCTGGGCTCTCCTTATCACGACAGGCTGTTAGAGCCCACACACACACACACACACACACACACACACACACACACAGCCATCACAGCGGCACACACTCATCCACACCGATGATGGAGGCTGTGTCGTCTGTAACTCGTGGGGGGGGGAAGGCGTTTTGGTTTGCTGAAGCGTTGCGCGGCCACACACACTGGCGGGAAACGCTCCGCGCGCCCTCAGCGTGAGCTCCTCCCGTCGTGGCGCTCTTTTGCACGGGGCATTAAGTTTTTTTAATGGAACGCAGTGTTTTTTTTTTTTATCAAAGCGCGCACGGCGAAATGTGGTCAGCGGTTTGCGAGGCGTGCGTCTGAGCGTCTGAGCGAGGGACAGAGGCCAGAAAGCACAAACAGAGCTATCAGCTGTCGCCCGCCGACTCCGGTTACACGTGTGCGCGTCCGGCGCCGACCTGCGAGCGCCGGGTTCTCTGGGCCTCGCTCCCCGTCGCTGTGTCTGGTTTCGGCTCCGCTTTGTGCCGTTGGTTAATTGATAAAGGTTAAAGCGCCGGCCGGCCCGGCGCGGAGCTGAGGTCGTCCCGCTGGCGAAACGACACGGCTGATTTTATGGCCTCTGAAGTTGGGAGATTGGTTGGAAAACAAAGACGCTGCCTTCAGTTGAAGTATTTTCTGAATCCTGCAGCGAGGCCCTGGTTGGTGTTTGGTTATGAAGGTTCAGTCGCATGGAGCATAAATACCAGTGTTGCACAGAAACAATCATGATTGATCTGAAGTCTTTTAGCTTAATGCAGCAGCTAAAATATTATAACATAATACCTGAGGTGTCAAGCAATGAAGCACAAACACTTTGTTACCTTACTTAACCAGAAAGTTTCATTATCTACTGGAGTAATTATTTTTTAGCCGACTTTTTACTTCTACGCCTTAAAATATTGTGCAGTTATCTGTACTTGCTGCTTGTTAAATTTAAGAAAAAGCCTTCATACTTCTGTTTTATTTCAATTTCTTTTCATTCCCACCTACCCTTCTTCAAAACAAGCAAACAAACGTAAAAACAAAAAGAACTGTCCAGACAAATTGCGCCTCCTGGATAGAATGAGCTTGAGAGAGTGGTTGGAGGCGGTACTGCACCCAGTTGTTGCCAAAAACAACTGAAGAAGAAGAAGAAGAAGAAGAAGGGGTTGTGCTCTATAGAACATTATGTTGTAGCCTGATTAATGGTATTTCCTTTTCTTCAAACCCTTTAACTTAATACTTTACATAGTTTTGAAACCAGTACTTTTATAATTTTAATTGAGTAAAAAGCTTGAGTTACTACGTATTTTTTTAACCCTGGCATCTATGCTTCTACCTAAGTAGTAAATGGGAATACTCTTCAGACTTCTGCATATTACAAATGGTTACAGTTATGTGAAAAATGTTTGTCCCTCACATGTTTCTTCATGTTTTCTTTCCTTATTTGTTTATTTTGCCACTCTTAAATGTTTCATCAACCAGATTTTGTTACCGGACAAAGATTATCCGTATGCATTCAAATGGTGGCTTAATTTAATTTTCTCTGGAATAAACCACAGCGTCCCTGTGTGAAAAGTAGCCGTCCGTCTTGTCTAATAATGAGCGAACTGTGATTAAAAACCTATTTGGACCTTATTACTGTCAAAAGATCCCTTTACTGGACCTGTCTGACAACACGAAGTAGGCGCTAATATCAAAATCCATTACTAGGGTGACGCTGCCGTTACCTTTTGACACTTGGCCAGGATGGTCTGGAAACCCCTTTTTTCTTAATAAATAGATGAATTAAATTCACCCCTTAAGAAATTCCTACGCTTTGCTCTTTCCCAAACCTTAATTTTTCTACTTTCTGGTGACGGAGTTAAATGACGAGCTCATACGCTGCCACAGAAGACTTCCTCTGTTAAAATGGCTCCACCATTACAAACACGAAGAGCATTTCAGCTCTGAGATCTGACGCCCCATCAGAATCCGGCCAGTGAGGGTTCCTGGAGTCTTTATGAGACATAATTGAAATTAATTGAATATGAAAGTTAATTTAGAAACGCTTAGTTCCTTGTTCTTTGTCTTTACGCAAATTAAATAAACACAAAACATCCTCATTGCTCTTGTCATACCTCCGTTTTAATGAAAACATTTCTGAGGGAACAGCGAGGAAAGTGTGAAATTCTGTTAGTTTGTTTCTGATTTCAATTTTCAGGCCTTCCCCCCTCTTAGCATGAAGTGTCCGCCTTTTGTGAATAATGCACGTTCAAGTGTTCATATTTATCTTTTTTTTTTTTTTTAAACAATTGCAGACTTTCTTCTTGTTTTGCATAGATGTTCTTCACCAAAATGACCTGCAGGAATTAGGCGCATTTAATTTGGATTTAAACTCATCTCCGTGGCTTACGGAGATAAGCTTTTATTGTTTCAAAGAGACATCTCCAAGCCGTCGTTTTGAATCTTGTCTCTTTAAAGCATGCACAGGCTCATCCTGGGTTATCACAAGCACGTCTGGTGCAAAGCGAGCAGGCCCCCCCCCCCCCCCCCCCCCCCACACACCATTTTTCACAGTTTTCCATGCAGCCAGAACCTGGTGGCTGAGTGTGTGCTTGCGTGTCTCAGGGGCCAAAAAAGTGGTTTCATGCTTCAGTTACTGTCCCACCAAGCAGCCGGGGCGAGAGGCGCGGTGGAAGATGCTCTCTCTCTCTCTCTCTCTCTCTCTCTCTCCCTCTTGTCTCTGTCTTCTGTATGAAAACAGAGGAGAGTGAAGGATCACAGAGGGAGAGGTGAAGATCAAAGCAAGAAATATGACCCTCTGTCACCATGGAAAAGAACCGATCCTCTTCGTCTGTGTGTGTGCGAGGACTGAACAAAACATCGAGAGGGGAGAGGCAGGTCAGTGTGTGTGTGTGTGTGTGTGTGTGTGTGTGTGTGTGTGTGTGTGTGTGTGTGTTGGACATAGATAATGTTTCACAAAGGCTGTTTTAGTCTCTAAGTTTTCAGTAACTGAGACTGCTCTTTGTTTGTGTGAAAAAAAAAAAAAAAAACAGAACTTGCACAAACATTTTGAGTTCACTTTCGGTTTCTTCATCTTCCTTGTTTTTTTTTTTTTTTTTTTTTTTTTGTTGAGCCAGCTTCTAAATTATTTATTGCAGCCAACATCTGGGCAGCTGCAGGGCAGCGTCTCAGCTGCATGGTAACCCCCAGCAGAGATCGTTATGATTAGCTGCGTTTATTAGGCACAGAAACAAAGCGAGTCTGTTTATTGAACAATTTATAGCGGCTGAAGAGACGATACCCCGATAATCGTTTTTGCTCTATCAGTTTCAAGCGCATGCACCAGAAAACACATGCGGATATACTTTCTATGTAAACCGATGGTAAACAAAAAAAAAATGGGTCAGTTTTGAACCAATTATGTTCAACTTTTTTTGAGCCTTTTGTTTTTCCATTCTTCTCCGGTGCTGTCTCAGATTGGACCGATTGGAGGGGCTCTGATACACTGGCTGCGTCCCAATTCGCAGGCTGCGTCCTTCGAAGGACGCATTTTAAGGCCGGTGACGTCACAACGATGCGCGGAGGCTGTCCTATTTGGTAAAAATTCTGAGGATGCTTAAAATGCAGCCTTCGAATGCATCCTCCTTTTCCCCGAATTCTGAGGATGCGTCCGCTACCATCCTTAGTGGCCTCGCCTGCCATAAGATTTCCCAAGGTGCTTTGCGCGCTTTTTAAGTGATAGTGAAGTCAGTTATTTACAGGGTTTGTACACATTTAACTATTCAATTCAAATTACTAAAGTTACAAACATAAGCTTTATATCAAGTCTTACAAATAAATGTAAAATTTTATATTTAAACATATTTGTCAATCTGCTGACAAGCGTTTGTTTAATAACTGGTATATTATGATCAGTAGCAGTTACCTGACTCCGCATATCCATCTGGAAACCTTCCGTTGAAGTAATTTTGGGAAGGGGCGAAAATACTGGTTAGCTGATTGGCCTATGTTGGTGATAGACAAGCCAAATAAACCAATCAGATCAACGAAGCATATGTTACCTGACTCCGCCAGATAGATTTGCTCCGCATATCCATCTGGAAACCTTCCGTTGAAGTAATTTTGGGAAGGGGCGCAAATACTGGTTAGCTGATTGGCCTATGTTGGTGATAGACGGGCCAAATAAACCAATCAGATTCGTCGTCACTCGTAACAGAGCGAGGACGAAAACACAACCACAAGCCAAGCTACTCTTGCTGCTGCAGGTAAAGGCTCGTTAGCTCAGCAAAGAAATACTCTGTAATTCCGATAAAACGTGCTCGATAGCCACGCTAACGCTAGTTTCATCGGCTGAAGCCGCCATGTTCTTTAGACTGAACTGTCACGCTTCTCGTTGCGTCACGCCTCAAAGCCAACGCTGATTGGACGTTCGTTTGGTGAACGGCTCCGAATTTTTCTTTAACGGAAAGTAGCCAGACTGATCTGCGAGTGAAACCTTGAAAGCTCGCGAGATCAGGATGTTCTCACGAGGCTACATTAGCAGACCCTTGGGTGAAAATAATAGCAGGTAAATGTTACCTCTCCACTGCGCTCTCCCGACCTGAGAAAAATTCGTCGCCGGTTTTGCTGCCGCCGAAGCCGTCTAAACCGATTGTCCTCATCCAATAACAAGTAAATAAAAAAAAATAAAATAAAAATTTCCATATCCGTTTTTTTGTCGTCTGGCGCTGTTTTTCCCGGGCTTGGAGTAGACATGATGACGTTGTGTCGCAACCAGGAAGTGCTCCAAAGGCTAGACCGTCCCATTTACCAACGGCTGAGGATCCTCCGGAGCCTGCGAATTGAGACACAGCTTCTGGCTACCCTTTAGGCTTTAGTCTTTCCATAGGCAGCTATTAATTCTGAGTTTTGATGTATGAATTACATCTGAAACATTTGATAGTGTGGGACAAAAAAGATTTCGTTGAGTTGTTTGGAGTATCGCATGATTGTGCTGTCCAGGTAAGTGTCCTTTGAGTGTTTTTTTAGGGGGAGGTTAGACAAGTCTAATCTAAGTTATTCATTTACAAGAAGAAACATCGCCGATGTCCAAATTTATAACCAGAGAGGTAACCAAGCAGGGCAGGAAAAGTAATTAGTCATCAGCGTAAGGGGAAACTTTGCTTAGTTGGATATTTTCAAGTTCCCTCGAACTGCTCACAGATCAGACAAAATAAAACCCCAAATATAGATAAAACACAGCCCAAATTGTGTGATTTCAGACCTAAAGTAAATGTTCTTATTGCCCAGACAAATTGTGAGGCATACACTTGATTCTTTGACAAAAGCAACTAAGTGTGACTAACAAGCTTAACATCAATTGCTGTCGTTTGAGCAAAGCTCTACTTTCCCGCGGTAAAACTTTCCAGTTTGGTGAGACAGATGTTAAAAATGTTTTCTTTTTCTCTTCCCCCCCACATGTGTCTCGTTTTAACGAGGAAGCGGTCCAGGCAACGGAGAGAGAGAGAGAGAGATGAAGGGTTGGAGTAGGTGAAAGATGAAGGAGGATAGGTTGTTGTCTGCAACAAGATTATTAGATTCCTGTGAGCACACACTTCAACACACAAACACACACAGTCTCTTAGGTGCACTTAGCAGATTGGTTTAGAAATTGCATTAGGGAGTGTCGCAACAGCTTTTCCTCTCGTTCACCTGGTAATCTCTCCATTCCACCTCCTCCCTCCGTCACATCTCAACTCCTCCTCTCACCTCTTCTCGCTCTTCTCGCCGGGGTTTAATCCCATTTCGTGCCCCTCTTCCTTCTTTTTTCCTCCACCGCTCCGTTCGCTTTATCTCACCCTCCTCTCCTCTCCCCGTTCTGTTTTTTTTTTTATTATTTTTTTTTTATTCAATCTTCTTGTCATTTACCCCTCCCTCCCTCCACCTGGTCTTATCTCTATTTATTGTGACAGCTTGTCAGAGGTGTGTGCGTGCGCGTTTTAAGAGGGAAAGAAAAAGAAAAGCGGGCGACAGATTTACAGTTTACAGCGAGCGGCATCCGCGAGCCGCGATATCAAAGAGAGAGAGAGAGGAGGAAGAGGAGGAGGAGGAGGTCAGAGGCGAAGGAGGAGATGAAAGGAGAGCAGAGAAGAGGAGTTGAGAGAGGGTAAAGAGAGGCCAGCGAGGGGATGACAGGTGATGTGTGTGTGTGTGTGTGTGTGCTCCCCCCCCCCCCAACAGACAACATGTTATTAATAAAAACAGGAAGAAAACGTAATTATCATCCACTCTGAGAGGCAGAGTGTCTGTTTGTCAGTGTGTTATTACAAACATAATTATAGCAGAAATCAATTAAAAACATGACAAGACCACGTGTGTGTGTGTGTGTGTGTGTGTGTGTGTGTCGCCCACCAGGAACTTCGCCGAATGCTGTTATTAGTTAAAACTTTGGTAATTTGTAATTAGCAGTGCAGGAACATGTCAGGGGGGCCCTTACGAGCGCGCGTTCTGGTAACGGGGTTCAAGACGCTTCTCCTTCTGGTTTTTCAGTTTTTAAGAAACCTCCGGGTTTTCAGGGTGTGTGGTGTGTGTGCGTGTGTGTGTGTGTGTGTCCGCTCATCATCACCACCCCGCGCGTCAAAATTCCTTCCCAGACAGCTTGTTATTAATGCAAACGTATAATAATCCATTTAAAAACATGTCATCATGATTAGAATAATAACAGTGGTTAAACCGACTGAGACGTTTGTGGAGGAAGGAGTTCCCATCAGTTTGGCTGAGTGTGTGTGTGTGTGTGTTTGTTGTGTGTGTGTGTGTGTGCGTGTGTGAGAGAGAGCAAACAAATATGTTAGCGCTTCAGTCGAGTGCCAACTTTCCAAACTTCTGTTGATTCTTCTTTTGTTTATGTATAATAAGGTTCGGGACAAGAAAATGAAGTTATAACAAACACTCGCCCGCCACACGCAGACGGGGATTTGACAAGTCCGTCATGAAAATTACAGATTTCCCTCATCAGGAGTTGAAGTCTTCACCTGAGTTTGGGGAAATCTAAGTCAGTTGACTCCGAGCGAAAAGCGACGCCGTATAAATCAGTGAAGTTTCTCATTGTTTCAGAAATTGACAGTGTCAGAGCGTCAAACGCTGGTGTCTCGTTTGCCTTGAAAAGGTTTCCAAAACTTCAGTTCTGAAACAGCGGATGACTTAATAAAAGTGTGTCTTACACATCGGGAGGAACCAGGGTAGTTTTCCTGGAGCCATCATCATTATTTGTTGAGGCAAGAACAATTCACCTGAGCATAAATCAGGCCTAGAAAAAAAAGGCCCTCGTCTGGTAGGAGTACTTTAATTTGTTGGAGAGTCTTAAGTATTGTCAACGGGTGAAACATTTTCAACGTGAAATTTCCGTCGTTTCAATTTAAAATATCCTAAAACTTGTACTGTCTGTTAACTTGAACTGTAATCGACTTTAAATCACTCATGTTTTTACAGCCGTCTGTGGGACAAGATGGAGTAAATCCTTAATTTTATGTAATATTTTATAGTTTTTAACCGTTTATTTTCTGCAGCGTGAATAAAAACAACCACCGGCCAAGTGTGCCATCAGCAGATTCTTGTTTGGTTTTGTTCCTTTGGGACACGTCTCTCAGCTTCATTTATTCAATATCGGTTCTTGCTACCAACTTCCTCTGTGAAGTCATTGCAGTTCGGTTTCGTAGGGTAAGCGCTCTGAGATGATTATAAATGTATGGCTAGAACAGGAACCACAGCTGTCTCTCCTCCTTCCTCGGAGGAAATGGACCGCAGGGAAGTGGATGTCTCTGAAATCCCTTCAAATTTACTTACAGGTACACCTTCACATGGAGTTTGTAGTGACTATGTGCGAGTTATATAGCGCAGTTGCTGTGAGAGAGAACAGCCGGTTATAGTTTTATTGATTGAAATGTATGGATTTCCACTCCCTGGAGGAAGAACCTTTCTGCTAAGCGATGGTTGGTCGACGCTGCTGCAGCGGGAGCTTTTAAAAACATTGTACACATGTTTATCTTAACAGCTGAAACACTTAAACGTTCAAATAAAACATCCAGTATGGTCAAAACGCACCTTATTGTCGACAGGCGTGTCTTTTTTTGTTCTTGAGGGAAATATATTGGATCTTTCTTTCAACCAGCTGGCTTGCAGTGCACAGCAGTAGTTTAAGCTCCATACAGCTAGAAAAAAAACAACAAACCACTCTGGTACTTTCTCTTCATCTCATTCCAAGAACTTCCATCCTTCAGGACATGGCGATTGAACGTTTTTAGCGGGTTTTTAAACCGTAACCATTTGAACCGTTTTAAACCGTAACCGTTTGAATCATGTACAGCACTTTGCATTGTCTCTGTACTGAATTGTGCTATATAAATAAATTTGCCTTGCCTTGCCTTGCCTTGCCCTGAACCCCTGGTGACCCTTCACGCTGATAACCCGTTCCTCCCACAGTCCGAAAGCCTGGATGTTGGGTTAGCTGGGGGTTCTGAAGGTCTCCTTTTTTTCCGAGTGTGTGGGCTCCCTGATAGAGAGGCGACCTGTCCACGGCGTAGCCTGACTCCCACTCACTCGCCTGAGTGACTGGGTGGGAGCTTCCCACTCATAACCCCCTGACTCTTTATATACCAAACCTAAAGAGTTAGTTTTGGTCAACAGTTCTGTTTGTTTTTTTTTTTTTTTTCTATTGTCTTCACGGCAGATCATCTTCCCAGTGAGGTTGGTTAAACCTCATCTATTGACTCTGCGCTAAAACAACCAAATCTCTCTGCGGCCCTATTACCAAACACAATGAACCCTTGAAACGCTCCTCTCTATTTGAAGTTCGCATTTAAGGTTTTTTACACAACGTTGCCATGACAAAACCAGAAACGGTATTTTAAAATGTCATTCCGACTTACTGCACTCTACCTGCACAATGGCATAAAAAAAAAAATAGCTTGTTCTTTCCTTTTATTTACCCCCCACCACCTTCCCAAGCCGGCAAACTCCTCTGTTGTTTTGTCAGTCATCAGCAGCAGGAAGAGTTCCTCGCGTGAATACGTGAAGAAAACGCCGCTCTTTCAGCTATGAGCTTGTCATTCAGTAGCAGCGTGGTGCGTCTGCGTGTGAGTGTATTTGCATCTTAACTCGTCCATATATGTGATTGCCTCGCCGAACGCCCCTCCGCGCCGCTGTTTGTGTGCGCGCGCGCGGGGCAGACATGCTGTCGTTTTGATAGCTTGTCATTGAAGCGATACGGCCCACTGTAATTTTCTACTCAAAGGAAACAATGCAACAATACATGCTTCGCTGTCAGGAAAAAAAAAAAAACAACCAAAAAAAAAAAACTCTGTGTGTGTGAGTGTGTGTTTGTTTGGTGGGTGTCCCCGCTTGTGTCAATACAACTGGCCCCCGGTTTGTGCAGCATCCCGGAGTCTTTTATATCTCTTTCTTATTTCTCTTCCTGCTGTTTGTATCCGTCTTTTTCTTCCTGTCTTTCCACCTACTCCTTCAATGTTTGACATATTAGTGTCACACGTTTAAAGTCTAACTCTTGGACTGAATGTATTTTAACGCAGATGCATTCAAATAGTCACCAGAGTAAATAAATGTATATTATATGTGAATTATGTGCGCCGTTTGGAAGTAATTTCAATAAAACTTGCTGTATAAGCGAAAAAAGCCGAACATTTTTCAATCGGGCTGCTCCAGAATGTGACGTCACAAACAGAACTAGTACCGTGCATCCGGCTGCTAACACTACGACTTTCGCTACCAACTTATTAAATTTATTTAATAACTCTTACTCTACGTACAAAAAATTAATTAAAAAAATGTCTGATACATCTACAAACTCCACCTCAAGCATCGGCGACTCCGATACCGAATATATATACGAAGAAACGGAGTTTGAACAAGGTGAACCTGAGGAGACTATATCCAACGCTGGCCAACACATAGAGCCCATGCTCCATTGTAAGTACCCCTAACAATCCTCGCTCGTGAAGTGTGAATTGCATAAAACACTTTTGTCACTGCCGGCAATACATTCCTTTCACGTTTCTTTTACAAAATTTATCCCATTTCTTTCGGACTTTTTGATCCACCGGCCTAGTATGTAGCGATACTTTCTGGCCTACACTAGACCGCGGTGAAGTTGGTTTGACATTGGACATTCAAGCTCCACAGAGTCAGCGGAGCACTCTTGAGAAACAAAAATCAACTCAGATTTGTTGACGTATGGGAGGAGGGAGCAGCTGAGAGACGCTGGCCGAAATCGGAGTCCTTCAACCGGATCAACCGTGAGCTAGATCCACTGACTCCGCGGAGCTTGAATGTCCAATGTCAAACCAACTTCACCGCGGTCTGCACTACAGCTGCTAACTACGCACCTAGAAGGCATTTTATTGTGGACTTAGTTCGGCGATTTTTTTTTAAAAGCGCTTGCTCAAAGGAGACGTGGATCAGCAGATTTGGTGTGTGAAAGAAGATACTGGAAAACATCCATATATCCCTGTTCGCCGTAAACGCCTGTGTGTTTCTATGCAAGTTCGCTTCGCGCGTTCTCGGTGTTCTTGAACTGACGTCACACGTCGGAAATGGCCGATCGTAAACGGAGGCGGCACTCAAACGCGGAATACCATAATCGGTGTAAATAATGCGCAATATTTCATATTTAAACTTAATTTGAACACTTTTGATACATGAATATTCAAAGTTTACCTTGTTCTGGAAGTTATTCAACGGTTTTCAGGATTTCTTTTCAGTCCAAGAGTTAGACTTTAAGTCTTTGGGATGAAAAGCACACGTATGGACGAGGTGTGTTTTTTTTTTTTTTTTTTTTTTTTTTAAAGATGTTTGCGGATGGTTTTCTTTGCAAGAGGAGGCAAAGTTAAATTGCATGAAACAACATTTTTTTTGGACGTTTTATTTCGGCGAGACGTAAAAATGCCAGAAGAATCACCTGCGTTTGAGTTATGTAGAATCAAAGTAAAAACATAACGCATACGCTCCCCCCGCAGGAGTATAATGAAGTGAAATTAAACCACAGGTAAAGCCAGTAAAGTCGCATACTGCAACCTGACATAAAAGCACGGTGAGAGCAATAAAACCCACATACTGTAACATGAAAGCACAGTGAAACACGGAGCAGTCACTCATAAAGACCCACACTGTTCATTCATTAACTCTGTTTTAATTATGGCCGAGGCTGGTTTATATAGGAAATGTCTGGTTCTGTTGCGTTAAGTTTAAATGGGTTCATTTGACCGGTTTTTCTCTTAATTGGCTGTCTGTTTCCAGCTTTTTTTCCTTTTTTTCACTCCTTCTCTTTTTAAAAACAATATGTCTTTTCAGTTAGAAGTCAAGCTATCAGGCTCAGCAAAGGTCTTTGCTTTTGATTAGATATTACATTGTGCAGATGTAGCAGACAGAAAACAGTGTTTTGAATTGAAAATAATATCAGCTTTGAACAACAACTTACAAGCGTTTGGCTTGATCACGTATTTATTAAATTACAGGTCAGTATAATGAAAAATAAGGTTTTAACCTTAATATTTGCAAGGAGATAAAATAATAAATAATTTACCAGTTGCAGCTAGTGAGCAGTTTTAACTAGTCAAGGTTTTTCCTATATATCTTGCAGATATAAATAACCGTGAACAGAAGCACATAAATTGCTTTCCCCAAATCTTTGATTAAATTATAGAAACTTAAATGAACACCAAATGGATTTGAAGCTGCTTATGACATCCATTAAAACCTAGCTAAACAGCTTGTAACATATGACTTGATAAAATCTGATACCTTAAAACATTTTTTTTCTTTTTACCCAAAAAGTATGTTTTAACTCTGCCAAACCCTGCATAATGTATTATGTAACAAAAGCGATGTATTTCCTGATTGAAACGGTGAAAAAAAGCGGTAACCCTAACCCCCTTTTTTAGAGCTGAGTGTAGCAATTAGCTTAAATGCTAACTTTAGCTACATCCAGTGGTGAAGCAATTTAAAAAATAAGTTTGCTGTAAAAAAAAAAGCACTTTTAGAAAATGTAGCCTTGTTCATTTCTAACTTATTGAGCATCTGCTACAAACACGTTTAAATCCAGTCGATTTAATTGTTTTTAAGGTTTAGCTTAATGCTCTCATCTATAGTCATTTGTTTACCCTGGCTGATTGGGCGAAGCGACACCTAGTGCCTGCCTACCAAAAGTAGCTTTTAGCCACTTTTCAAATAAAAACGTAAGCAGCAGGCGTCATGAGAAACCAGTTTTGCTAGTCAGGGGATTTCTTTCATTGAAGAAATCGTGGATTCTTACAAAGCAGATGTGATAGCAGCAGCTACGCGTGCGTCCTCCTGCGCAGCCGTCTTTATGTCGGTTCGACTCTGGGCTCAGCTGGTATGCCCCGCCATCAACCACGATGCTGCAACGCGATTGGCCCGAAAGCAGGCATAACTAGTCGCAACAAGAGTAGAGCCATGGGGGTTTTGATTAGTCCTGAAGTGTCTGACAGTAAAAAACATTATTGAAAGTCATTTTGAGATGGGACACACTCCGTGTCTGCCAGGGACCAAACACCCGTCCTCTTTTATACGATAAATGTGATCCTTCAGGCCCTGGTGACGCTGTCTGCAAGGCCTCCTCTGGGTCTGGGCACCTGGACTTACCTTTTGAACCGCCTGACCAACACTTTGGCAGCAGTAAATCAGTCCACCATGGTTGCCACCACTTCTGCTGAAGACCATTTAGCTCCTTACAGTCCAAAACATTTAGACACCCCTGCCTGGCCTCTCTCCCTACGTGTACCAGATCATATCTTAATTGGGCGATTCCTTCTGTGTCCGTAGCTGTTTTTCTCAGACAGTAAACATCTTTTTTGAACGGCCTTAAAATGCTGCTTCAAGACATCTGCAGGTTTTTTTTTTCTTTATAAAACTGTAAATTAATCACAAGTGATAAACACTGATCTGACTTAATCTTAATCCAGTATAAAATCTTCACATTTGACACACCAGCTTCCAGTCAGATAACAAAGTTGGAGTTTAGCCCTAAATACCAACTTGACACAAGTCAGTGATTCAAGGATCTAAAGTAATCAAAACCCATTAGCCTTTAAATATATAAACCTCTCAAATCTTAATCAAATTTTATGAAATCTTCCACCGGTCAGACACAGCAGTCAAACACACCCGCCGGTGCCGGTTAAGCTCGGGGGCTCGGCGCTAATCTAAACGCGCATTAATCATTGATTCGGTGTCTGCCCGTAATTGATATGTAAATAGCATGTTTAACCCCCATTTACATGTGCGCTCTCGCACAAACGAGCGTGCGTGCGTGTGTGTGTTTGTGAGAACGGCGAGGCGAGTGTGGGAGTGCAAGAGGCATGTTGAAGGGGGGGGGGGGGTCGCCTCTAAGTTACAAAAGAAGTTAATTAAAAATGAAAAAAGAGAACGAAGGGAGGAGGAGGGGGTAGGAGTGGACGGAAGGGGGAGGGGGGGGGTAGATGGAGGGAGGAAGAGAGGGGGAAGAAAATAAAAAGGAGTAAAGCAGGGGAAGGAGTGGAGGGAGGGAAGCGGTGTTTTATTGAAAACGGGTGGACAAACAGTGGGTAATTGGCTGGGGCTGCAGGGGCTAAAGGAGAGGTTCAAAGAGAGAGCGATGGAGAGCAAATTAACAGATAGCGAGGAGGAAGGGGAAAGAGATGACTTGGGAGAATGTGAGGAAAAAGAAAGTGTTGACTCAGACTAGATGGTCTGGATATAGGAGCTACGCTTCCACGGCTGAGGGGGTGAAGCCACACCTGAGCGCGTCGCCAGGTTCGTAGCTGTGGAACATCTCGTCACCCGTGGACATTCGGTCCTCCAACAACCAGCTTATGTCATTTGAAGCTAAAAGATCTGCGTTTGTAATATCAACGCAGCTTTAATGGTGTCCTGATGCAGCTCGTTAATCCCGGTCAAGAAATTCAGTAGGTCCTTGAGAACAACCCATCCAGAGCACGTCTACGTATTTTGGGAGCTTTAACGCTCTTAACCAGGGGTTCCCAGTTTCAGTCCTCCAGAGCTACTATCCCGCCACTTCTAGAGGTTTCCCTTCTTTAACACACCAAACGACCTCCATTCATCTCTGCAGACGCCTCGTAACAATGGGATTTACAGTAGGTGTTTTCTCAGTGGAAACCAGTAAAGTCCACTTTTCCTGTAGTTTTATCCACTTTTTTTTTTTTACCAAAGCTAGTGAGATTATTTAGTAGACCTCTGTGGGATAGACTTGGGGGACCTCAAAGTCAAGGTGCTGGGCAAATCTGACAATGCAAACATATTTTTCATCTTCCAACCCATAATACGGCAGATCTTATGCCATTTTTAGAAAAAAAAAATCCATAACACTGT
Source organism: Fundulus heteroclitus (assembly GCF_011125445.2). Lineage (NCBI taxonomy): Eukaryota > Metazoa > Chordata > Actinopteri > Cyprinodontiformes > Fundulidae > Fundulus > Fundulus heteroclitus. Next base: position 31,282,019 of record NC_046374.1, read on the forward strand.
AATTTTTAATTTTTCTGAACTTTTCAAGCGCTTCTGCCTGGTGCTTTCTTCACAGTTCAGCCCTGAGCCTCCAGGAGGTGTCTAGCCACAGTTGTTGAGCATAAAAAAAAAAAATCTAAAAATAACAATAGACTGTGTAAAACCATCTGCATTTCTTGAATTCAAACCCTCACAACTTTAAACCCACATGAAATCTTAAGAGACGCACCAAATAATCAGTTGGGGGGGACCGGATGAATCCGATCCCGAGCGAGTTTTAGCTTTTTCCTCATCAGTGAACGCAACACATCATGTAATAATGACGATGTATAATAAAACATTTTAAACTGTTCCAATATTTCAAAGTCAAACGGGACGGCCACAAAATAACTTGGTTGAATGGTCTGAAAAAGGACTTTATGTCGACTGTAAGAACGTGTCATCCCACCAATCAGGGGACAAACATGATGGAGGTTAAGCTTTTTAATGATCTATGGTGATCTACACATTATTTAGAGTGTATGGTGTAAACGGATGACTAAATCTGCTGTGTATTCAACAGGAAATCATTGCAGTAAGAAATCTAACCTTAATTGGACTAACGGTATTGTAGACCACGCAGCATTGGCAGTCGCCGAGGTTTATTGCGTTTGCCTGTGATCAGGATCGGACCACGCGGGTTTTTATCAGGTTCTTCTGCCATTATCTGGTTTGCAGTCATGAACGGTAGCGGCGGCGTTGCACAAAAGCCTTAGATCTGTGGAGAAAAATAAAAAGTCTCTCTTTAGTCCGGGCATCGTTACCGTCTTGTGTCGACCGAGCCCCCCTGAATAAACCCCAGTTTGTGTGCGGACCCCACGGCTCCTCTGAGCCGCGTCGTTTAGGCGTTATCCCCGCACTTCAGGTAAACGAGAAGCTCTGTTTTTTATGAGCGCTCGCTGTGGGCATATCTGTGAAGTGTGCTTGTGTTGCTGACTAAGGCTTATCAGATTCTCAAGGGGCAAAAAAAAAAAAGGAAAAAAATGGCAGAAGGAAGAGAGGGGCAAGTGGGGGGGAGAAGAAAAAAAAGGAGGATGGAGGTATTCTCTCTCCTTTCTCCCTCTCTCGCTGTCTGATTGAATGGAAGCTGAAAGGTCGCGACCTCTTTCTAAACACTCCACGGTTCTCAGCATTAATCAAATAACACTCACACACACGTTGGCGCGCGGGACTCGCCCTCTCCCCGCGCTCCTGGGCTGACCTTCACACAACCAACACGCACGGCTTTTAAGAACGGGCCGGGGCCTGTGCAGCCAGATGCAAATGGTGGGCCGGGTTGCTTATACACACACTGCCAGGTGAATTTAGATAGGATTAAACACACATACCGCACTATATAAACAGCGTCAAACACCCCCCCTCCCTCTGTGTGTGTGTGTGTGTGTGTGTGTGTGTGGTCGTAACAGTGACATCTGCACCGTTGGCTAAACAGCTTGCGAATATGCTGATAAAAACAACGCCGGCAGCCAAATTTACAACACCTATAAAACACACATCCACACACACACACAGCCGCGCACTCGGAGGGCGTATTACGGCGAGATTTACGGCGTGTCTGCGTGTGTGTGTTTGGCTTTATTGCAGTTTACAGGATGGTAAGAGCGTCTATGTAAGCAACAACTACTATCTGTGTGTCAGACAGAGCGCCGTGTGTGTGTTTGTGTGTGTTCTGCTTGACTCTGACTTTCCCTTTAATTTTTTATTTATTTTTTTCCGTCTTAGTTACTCTGTGCTTGAAACCTATAGTTGCGTTACAGCTGTTCCCCCCGTGTTTGTTCGGCTCGGTTCAGAACGTTTAGCCTCATTTAAAAACTTTCTCGAAGGATACGTCGGTCTGAGGCGATCAAGAAAGGTTCGTCTTTAGCTAGACGGTGGGAAACGTTAGCATGAAATGCAGTTTATGCCTATTGGGTTCCTGATCGGTTCCTCGGTTCCTTTCCTGGCCTACCTGGCCTCTTTCTTGTGGGGGGTGAAAAAAACGGGGCCGTTTTTTCTATATTATCGGACCAAATCTCCGCCCGTGGCGACATTAGGGCCCAGAATGGGTCAAAATAGAAAGAAATCAGGATCGAAATCGAATAGTTTCGCAGCATTAACGGTTTAAAATTTCAGTGAAACTGTGTGGGAACGTGTAACTGGAACGGATTTTAAATCGGCGGCGTTGACTCCTTTGGTTGAGAGAAAGAAGCTCGAGTTGCGCGAATTAAAAGAGCTTAACCGAACGGAAAGGTGCGCCTAAAAACAAAATTAAGATTAGTTTTTTTGTAAAGCAGACTCGTGAGTTTACTCGTCCTTGGACGGTAGAGAGGAGAGCTGCTGTCAGGATGACATTTCCATGGTTATTTTACTGCGGTTACAAGCTGAAACTCAATTAATTTGTACTCATTTGTGTCTGAGGAACCTTTTAATAATCCACATATCTTTAATAATTAAGGCCTGTGAGCTGTGTCCCTAAGCAGCAAACAGCTTCTAGTTGATTCGCATTTAAAATCTGCTGCGTAACCCTGAGACATTAGGATTGTTTTAATTCTATCTCAGAACACAAGTGTAAATGTATTTGTCCTTTTAAAACGGGCTCCCGGTAGAGAGTTAACTTTCTCCACGTCTTTTAGTCACTGGATGAAAGGCGTGAATGTAAGCGCTAGAAAACACTGATCCTCAACACGAGGGACTAACCGTGTGTTATCTCAAACAAAAGCACCAACGACTCTGGTCTTGTAATGTAAAGTTAACAGAAAATATGAGCTGCGGAGAAGCTTAAGCAGGGAAATGACTCAGCAAGGCTCTGCTGGAGGTTTCTTCCTGTTAGTTTTCCTCTCTGCTGTCAGTCTGCACGCTCCCCGTGAGGGATTGCTGCGAGTCAATCACTCCATGCGATAGAAAACCTCTTAACCAATTTGAATAACACACTGAACCTAACCGTGCTGTTCCAGATGGTAGTTGTTGTGAATTGGCGCTATATAAATAAACTGAATTGGATTGACTAACACAAAATGTTGGGCGTATTTAAATGGTAAGCAGCGTTTAGCACAAAACCCCACCTGTTGTTAAAGGTCCGCCCCAAAAAAGTAACAACTTACTTGCGGGGGAGGTTTCTCCTCTGGGAATCTCATACTGTAAAAATTAATCTAAAAACAAGTAAAATGTTCTTAAAGTTAGTCTATTTGTCCTTGATTTGAGCAAATAAATAAGATTATCTGCCAATGGAATGAGTGCTTTGACCCTTAAAATAAGACAATTAAATAAACCACACTTGAAATTAGATGATGGAGATGAATTGTTCCTATTTTAAGTGGAAAAATCTTATTCCATTGGCAAATAGTCCTATTTACCTGCTCAAATCAAGGACAAATACACTCATTTCAAGATATTTTTACTCATTTTTAGTTCTGTTTTTGCAGTGTGCTGCAGTGGGGGGAAATTTTTTGTAAAAACAACAATAAAAATTGTCATGCAAGTATATATGGTAACGATCAAACCAAACTGGTCTCTTATCACTATTTGATTCAAAACTGTCTTTAATGAAAGTTTCTCCTCGTAAGGATTCAATTTCAGCTATTGACAAATGTTCATTCCAGACGGGTATAAACTGTTTGGAGGAAGGTGCAGCTCCAAACACAACACACACATAAGGAGAGAAAAATCATGTTTTAGATTGCTAAAATATTCCTTAGAGATCGGAATAACGTAAACTTTGATATCTGGAGAGTAAATCCTGACTAGAAATAGTTGATTGGCGGCATTGTGCTTTAAAGTCCCTCTTATGGCTATTAAATGTTAAGATGTCCTGCCATAAGTGAGGCACTTCTTCTCGTTGGCTTGTTGGATGGTTCAGTTCTCCTTGACAAGTTAACATTTGGAGGAAAAAGGTTCAGTTATATTAATATCAATGACATTGGAAACTGACTCGCTTTTGTTATCCGAATTTCCCCATGGCAGGAATTATTTATTCCTAATGGCCGTTTGAGGAAGTTGGTCGTAAAAATGTTTTAAAAAGAAATGTTCCCGCTGAGGTAGTTTTGACATGACACAAATGTCGACATTATAGATAAATCTAACTCTCTAGCTTTGAAGTTTAGAACTGAGGCGAAGTTTCTAAAAGGAGAATCCAAACATGAGCTTAAGGACTTTCTTAGATCAGCAAAAGTTCAATCAATGCAGTTTTTAGGGTTCGTTTTACATCCTATTGACGAGCCTTATGGCCCGCCTGCTCGTCCGTTTTATTTATTGACCCTGTCGCATAAACAGAGTAGTGTCTGCCTGTTTGCAGAGACTAGTATGCAAACTATAAGCTGGGTAAATATGGTGCTTTTCCTGAAACATTCCAATAAAAGATTCATTTTTCCAGGTGTTATTGGTGGTAACGGCTGAATGGTTTGCATTTCTGATCTACATATTCTGCTTCTAGCATTCATCTCTCTTTGAGAAAGTAGGCAATCATTTACAGACATTAATTGATAAGAGTTTTTTCAGGTGTAAAATATAAGTTATATGTAAATTTTTTTGTGGAAGAGCGTAACCGTTTAGCCGTAATAACCAGGTATAACTTTATGTAGTTTAACATGGACTTCCTGTCCCTGGCCTGTTATTCTGCAGCTGAATCCAGCTTCTGGTTTTCAGGTCCTACAATCTGGTTTTTGCTGTGGAGTCATGCAGATAAAGCCTTCAGGAAGTTGGATTTCTCTTCTAATTGTTGACATTTAGTGCACAAGAGTTGATCATGGAGATTCATGATGTGTAGGGGAATCCAAAGCTAATTCACTTAATGAGGGCAGATATTAAAGACTTCCTCTTCTTCTTGAGTGTGGTTCACCGCCGTGCCAATGGGCAAGACACCGACCTCCCAGTCTTAGCAGAGCCTGACTGCGAGTGTGTGGGAGAGTGTGAGAACGTGCAACAGGAAGTCATTAAAAAAGCAGCTGTAAACATGTTTGCGAAACATTTTGTTAGATATATATACAGCGCCATTCTTAAAGAGTCAGTGCACTTGGAGCAAAATAAAGGCTGTGTGTGTTTATGCAGACTATATCAGGGGCTTTTAGCCTCCCCCCCCAACATGTAACCCACTCTGAGTAAATATAGCCTCGGCCTGGGACATGGAGATGGGGCACACTGTGGTCATCAGAAAACAGATTTAAGCCTGTTTGGCAATGCTTAATGAAATCCAAATACATTAACAAAGAAAAAAAAAAAACAAAGACATTTCTCACTGTTTTCAGTTGACTTCATTAGTCTGCAAACGTTCGTGTAGTTCCATAACACTGCAGGCAAACGGATAAAAATGCAGCAAAAAATGCACATTTAATCAAGTAGCATTGCTTGTTTTGTCAGAAAACTGGTTCATTAATAACCACAAGGAGGGAAGTTTCAGCTTTGCTGCTGTTAAATGCAGCTTTGAGTGCATTTAACAGACCATATCCTGTGTTTTCCAATCCCTTTCCACTATTTCTCACTCATTCTTAGTCAAAAGCTCAAAGATTTGCAGTGGGACCTACTAGATTTCTCTGTGATGTGGAGGGAGGGCAACGAGATACAACTTTCTAGACTTTAAAAACCCAACCTGCTACAGTTTTATATATCACGCTGTATATTTACACATCAAGGCACTTAACACAACAAACGGCTCCAATTGGGTCTAAAGTTAATCAGTTCAGTTCATTCAAAACAATCCAGCGACTTACTAAGTCATTAAGTTAGAATCTGTTAAAATGGCAATTACTGAACAGCAGATAGCTTCAGATCGTCACTTAATAGCAGTCCGCCAACTTGAGCAAGCATATTGTGAAGGTGGAGAGGATCAACCTACTTTGAACTGCAAGCAAAGGTCCATCCAAACCAGAACCAGCATGAGCGACCATCTAACCTCCGATAATAAACCCTGGGCTAGGAGTACCTCCCTGGCTACACCCCCACATGCATTAATTCATCCCAACTCGCTGCCATTTCCTTATTTCACTTTAAATTTCTTTGGTACTTTTTTGGTATTTTTTATGGAATCTTGATAAAAAAATGTTTGAATCTCATCTATAGCTTTAATTGATTAGTAAATTATTCTGTTGAACATTTCCCATTGCACCCAATTTCTATAGCTTGCACTGTTGTCCCGTTTTGGGTCAGCTGGCTCTAGTTAGATATCTGAGATTATGACTCCCTATAAAACCATAACAACGCTGAGGGGCTTCCTGTAGGCTAGATATGTTAACTGGAGTTAAGTAACCATCCTAAATAAAATATATGAGTAGTTTACATGAGGTTACTTTAAATCGTCAGTGATCAGAGCAGGTATGAAATTTCCTAAGGTAAGTTGGGAGGCTTCCATGTGACGTTTTGTTGCAGTTGGGTCCATTTTATACGCAACAAAGTCAGGTTTGAAACAACCAAACAGTACAAATTGGTGATAGAGCCAAAAGCCCCCACTTTCTTTGGTTATTGTCATGAATCAACGCAAATGGAGGGTAAAAAAAGCAAAATGATGGAAAATGGTCATTATGTCCTCCAGCAGCGTAAGCCTATAGCAGCATAACTACAGAGATAACTCAGGATAACCTCTAACTAGAAGCTAAAAGGAACACTTTGAGCCCAGTCTTAAAAGTAGACAGGGTGTCTGCATCACGGAGCAAAACTGGGAGCAGGCTGGGAAACAAGCAAGTATGACCTGCACAAATTGCACTTGCATAATATCTCTATCTATCTATCTATCTATCTATCTATCTATCTATCTATCTATCTATCTATCTATCTATCTATCTATCTATCTATCTATCTATCTATCTATCTATCTATCTATCTATCTATCTATCTATCTATATATATATATATATATATATATATATAATATATATATATAATTTTTTTCTTGCCACCAAAAGCACCATTTTCTCTTACATCTTCCTGATTATCTATGTTCAGCATCTTTTATGCTTATCTTAGGAAGCTCCACAGAAACATAAAACAGGATGTGCTAAGAAAGCTAAAAGTGTTTTTTAGTTGCTGACGTGGTGTCAGATTTTAACTGTGTTTTTAATGTTCCAGAAACACGGGTAAGCGTACGGATAAAGGGATTAATTTTGCTTTTTAGCAAAAGCGTAATCTACAAAACCCTGCATACTTGGAAACATACAGTTTTCTCATTCGATGCCAGAAACCAGCAAAGTATGTTGTTTCATTCCTTGATGTAATGAAATGTATGTAAACAATATATACCTTTTTTGGGGGGCGGGGTGCTTTATAACTTTTCAGAGGATGTACTTTCATGAAATGCTATTGCAAACAAAAGAAATGGGACGTGACCACTTCAAATGTCTGTAAGACGCTTTGTTACTCCAGAGAGTCACATAAGCAACGTTTGGGTTAAAAGTTGAGTTTCTGTCATCACATGTTGATCTCATCTCTCTTCCCTCTGTAAGATATACCGGCTCGTGGATTTACATGGCAGTTACAATAAAAAGAAAGGGCCTAACGGTTAAATTATAGGAATGTAAATAAATCCAGCGATAAAGAGCCTCAGGCGCTGTGGGAATACAGCTGCTCCGAAGATGAATCAGCCTCACGTTTTTTTTTTTTTTTTCAAATGAAAACTCTTGATTTCCAGCCTGTAAAGTCCAAGTCTGGAGGGGGAATGTGTGAATCCTCTTTTAGGCCGTCTCACGTTCCTCCTCCTTCTCCTGTCCCACTCTGCCTCCTCCCTTCCTCCACTCCCCCGTCCTTCCATATCCATCTCCCTCTCTGTGCTTCGAATTAGACAATGAAAACAATGAATTTGGTGTCTGTTTCTTTCTCTTTGCTACTCTTGCCCCCCCCCTCCTCCTCCTCCGTCCTGCTTGCCCTCTCGCTCTGACCTGGAGTCATACTCTTTTTGGCCCAAACCGGCAACCCCCCACCTCCTCTCTTCTTATGCGTTTGGGTTTCTCTCTCTCTCTCTCTGTACTCAGATGTTGGTTTCATCCTTCTGTTTCCTTATCTGTGTCTCTCCCTGGCCTCACTCGTCTTTTTCTCTTTCTCTCTCTCGTCCTCCTTTCTGAGAGATTTCATGCTCCAGCTGCTCTATTATCAGCCTGTCTGAGGTTGTGTTAACTACAACAATGCCGCTACACATACACTGATGGACAGACAGGCAGAAAGATGGTCAATTAGGTGAAACTGGGCTCTCTGGTTTAGCCTTTTTATTTTTTGGTTGGCTTGTTTATTTGGACCTTACGGGAGGGGGAAAAAAAAAGTTTTAAGTTGTTTCACTTGATAAAAGAATGTTTCCGTTTCAACAACTCGTTAAAGTTATTTGTTTTCCAGAAATGTCCTAACCGAGACGGAGAGCAGTGTTGGGTTACGCGACGACACTCAAGCCACTTGTTATACATGCACCCATTATCACCCCCCCAGTCAGAAGGCTGAGCTGTAAATTACTGCGTCATCAGCAAACGTGTTCAGTTAGCTTCACTGGGGAAAGTTAAACAGACATTTGTTCATTTCATCTATTTCATGCTTGATGCGAATAAAACTCTTTACGGCCGTGTCGGCCTGGGCAAAACCTTGTATTTAAAGGGGAGCTATATAGAAACACACTAGAGGTTCGAGATTAAAAGAGAAAATTATTTTAAAAATAAACCTATCCACAGTCCCATGCTTGTTGTTGAATTTCTAAATCTGGTCAATCTGGTCTAAATTCCTTTATTCACTGTTTATTCCTCTATCAAAACTCTTTTGAAATAATTTTGTAAATAAATGACCACATTTTTTTGCTGTCGCCCTTCTCTCCTGTCTTGACGTTGTTGCCTGTTTCGTCATGTTTAAGTGACATTAGCGCCTGAACATCGAAGCTGCCAGGAGTTTGACTTTAATTGACGCGTATCTTTAATTCATTGGCATGAGGAATGAAACATAAAAGCGCTGATTGGCTGCAGGAGTAGAGACCTGCGCTGATTGGTTACCTGTGAAGAATCTAAGGAACTAATTAGAGAGCAGCATAATGATTTGAGGAAGTCAAAGGTTTTAAAAACATACATACACACTCATCTGTTTGGCACCCCTCGCCATCAAAAAATACACATTTAGACACAAAAAAAACCAACAACAACCTGAAAAACACCAAATGGGAGTGCTGAAAAATAACAAACCAAAGAACAGATACAGTAGGATGATTCCTTTTTATCTCATAATTTATGTTTACATTACACTTAGCAGTTACATTGGCCACGTCACTACCACGCTTACTTGCACCAGTCCAGTCATTTATCTTTGGATGTATCCGTTCATTTTTACAAAGAAACCATTTCAATCTTTGTATGTACTAAAAACGTCTTGATTGAGGGCAAAGCAGAACCAAAGCAAAATTAATTGTTTTATGAACCAATCTGCCGATTAAACAGATTCTGATTCTGATTTTAGTGTTAAGGGAGCAAAAAGTGAGATGTCATTATTTTTAGATAGAAAGCACTAAAAACGTTTTGTGAAGAAATAAAGGCATCTTTTTAGATGGACTATGGTTAAACGTCACACACCAAAATGGCGGCTAGCACGGCCATCAGATCTAAACGTTCTCTTGCTAACAGCATTATAAAGTTATGAGTTACTTAATTCTTCACCAGACATGTTCCTCTGAAAGGCGATGCTGCTCTGCTGTGTTTATATCCTTTGCAAATAGGCTCATACCGATGGGTGAGAGGGGGGAATGGGTGCCGAGTGCCGGAGCAGAGGTAGAGAGAGGCGGGGCTTGATACACGTCTTGTTTTGGTCTACAGACGGTGCTCAAGCTCCCCCTAGTGGTGAAAAATCGCTTATTGCTCCTTTAAGCGAATACGTTTGTTTTATCGACCTTTTAGCAGTCTGGGCATTTTTTTTGTTTGTTTTTTGTGAATGTTTCTTAAAACAAAGAAAGCTTTTCTTTTCAGAAATTTCAACATTGTTAAATGCCATCGACACGTGACTACATTTAGAGCGTTTTCATCCACCTGTATAATCTGCTTTTATAAAAACTGTAAAGTTTCACGGAGGCCTCCTGATTATAAATAATCCTTGGTTTTCCTATTGCTAGAAGTAGCTTGTTGTCATTGCCAGTGTGTCGTTTGGAGACAGGAGTGTTTTCTTTAGTTGGCAGGTGCCTAAAACTGTTCAAAGTCCAGATAGAATCTGCTGCTTTTCATTAAAAGCACAGAAGTTGAGTTACTTTTGATCCTACCACGTTATTTTATTAATTTTGTACCAACAATAAACACCATCCAACACAAACAAGGCTGACATTAGTTGGCTCAGGCATAAAAAATGGATCCAGAATATAGATAATATATATTTAAAATGAATAGGTCAACGTGTTCAGGGTGTGGTTGTTGTTTTTATTTTTTTAAGGGAAGGAGGTTAGGATGGCAGAGTCTGAATGTAATATTGAACACAGATGAGTTTGTTTTTCATGTTTCCACTGGGCGGGTATTGTTTTTTTTTAACTTAACACTGGTGACCCGTGACTTTAGTCAAATAAAGCAACAAACCTGGAGGAATATTTATGTTCTGTCTTCTTCTTTGCAGGACAGAGCCGTTCATGCTTTGGTGCATCCTCTTCTTCTCCTGCCTGTTTCCCTTCGTTTCTTTCATGTTTAATTTTTCTGCATTTCTTAATTTTAGTTGTTTGTCCTTTTGTCTCTCCTCCAGATGATCTTTGTAAATGCCTCTTTAGGGGCACTGCAGGAACCCTTTCGGATGGTTGTCTGAGGACACTTTTTTTTTACTCTACTAAAGGAAGAGGAAGTATTTTTTACTTTTTTTACTCTACTAAAGGAATGAGGGCCAGATCTTTCTAAACACTTTCTAGGTTTACCTTGAACTCTCGGTGGAGCTTTGCGTTGGAAAGATGTTGAACATTTCTTTGTGGTTAAGGTATTCTCTTTTAGTCATCGCCTTGTTTAAACTCCTCAACACAACTAACCTGTTGTTAGCAAATAAATAAATGCTTTTACTGTGATAAAACCAGCTAACCTTGTGGGACATGTGAAAGATGAAGCACAGAGTTCTGCTTTGAGGCAACGAAAGTAACGCGTTAATCATTTGTAGAGATTTAAAACGATAATGTTACAGAGCTTTTGGTCCAGATGCAAAGTTAAATGATTACAACCCCATCAGGTTGCGTTTCCTCAATTTAAAAGAAGTAGACTTGTTTCAGCTGCTGTATGTGTGGTTCTTTTGTTCTTCTAAACGCACCTTGCAGACTTCAGTTATCTAAGAAAAAGTGATTTTGCTTCAGTTTTAGATTTTAACTGCTGTTAAATAATCACTAGTATGTTTGTGATCCTGACCGCAGCTCTCCAGTCTGTGTTGACAAAATTAATTTAAAGGTTGTTACAGTTGCACCTCTTTAAGTGTTTTTTTTTACTCTACGTAGGTTTTAATCGCCTTGACAAAATATCGGGTTATGGTTCCAGCACAGAAACTCGCAGCTTTTTCTTTTCATGATTGGAAATCTATTCTTGCCTCTCCTGCACAAACTCTGTTCTTGTTGTTTGTTTTCTCACCGTTTGGAGCAACAATACTTGACTTTTAAACCTTAAACGGTATGAAAAACGCTACAACTAAAGTTGATTTGTTCCATTTCTGGTCCTATGCTGGACTCTGCTGTTTATGAGGGAAGGAGGAGCCGCTTGGCGTGAGTGGACGTAAAGTATTTATACGATTTAACAGTAAACATTTGTTTGTAAATGGATACAAGTTGAATATCTTTGGATTCAAGGCTGAATCTTCTCTGTCACTGTTTTTAAATGTATGTTCTACGATAAGAAATGTAACTTTTCAGTTTAACAAAAGGTATTGAACAAAAGTCAATTACAGACCCTTTATCTAAACAAAAAAACAACAACATTATGACAAAAAAAATTGAGATTCAGTTACTTTTTGTGATTTTCGGCCACAGACTAACAGATTTTAGTGGAAATTGATGGACAGAAATCAGAATTTCAGCATTTTAAGCAGTAAAGCTGTTGTATTTTTGAAACTACATACAAAACCTTCTTATTTCTTCGTTTTGAATCTTTTCGCTTTTTGTTTCTCTTATGTTTTTGTTTTCTTTCTCTTTTTTTTTTTACTAAAAAATATTCAAAAATGCAGGATTCTACATTCTTACACAGAATCAAATAAAAAAAAAAGAACTAAAAGATCGGGTTCACACACCTTTGCCATGTCCTCGTGCGGATTCCTCCAGAATTTTGCCAAACCTCGGCCATGTTTGTAGTTTTCAGAGCACCGAGACTCCTGTCCGCGTATTGGAATGTAAAGAGAGAATAAATGTGCGTTTTAAAAAAAAAAACATCCCTGACACAACTTTAGGAGTTTTTTGTTTAACTTGCAGAGAGGACTTTACATTATGAGTTTCAGCTGTGTGAGGGGAGTCGGTGCGCGTCTTTTTAACTCAAACACACAGAGCCTAAAAGCAGCATTTCCTGCCTCGGAGGATGAAAGCTGCATGATTATTTGTCCTGTGTGTGTGTGTGTGTGTGTGTGTGTGTGTGTGTGTGTGTGAGACTGACCCACTTGAGGCCAACAAATACCACAGGCCTCGCTGTTCGTGTGAATGCTTTCTTCATGGTGTGTGTCAGAGGCAACATGTGCACCTGTGTGTGTGTGTGTGTGTGTGTGTGTGTGTGTGTGTGTGTGTTTTCCTAATGCAGTGCTTGTAGATTAGTTATGGAGAGTTCGGAGAGCCAGCCTCCCTGTGTGCAAGTGTGCGTGGTTTGTTCTCTTATGCTTTGTTTAGGGTGACCTAAAAAAACACCGACATTCCTCTGTACGGCCTTTGCTTCACGACACCGGCAACGTTTCCAACCGCACTTGCTCGCCATCAACCCAACACTAATTATAGACTCCCAAAGTTTATTTAAATCGTTAAAAAAAAGGGATTTTAATCAAATTTCCTGATCCGCACGGCAGCAAATGGACCAAAACCAAACCATCTGAAGGTAAATGTCGCTGCGACAAACGTCCTGCTGCTTCATCCTCTCACATTTACTCCTTCATACTCTCCAAAAAAGCTCGGAAACAATCTTGATTTAACCTCCGCTGTGGTTTTTGCTTGCTTTGAATCAGATTTGGCCAAGCAGTATTGGGTCGCTTTGATTCAGCTCAGCAACTTTGCTGCCTGCTACATCTGCTCTGTCTTCATCAGACCTGTTTTTGGGGGGAAATTCCCATTCAAAGTGAGCCAAAACGTTAGTTGTAAATAAAGGGGAATCATCCAGCAGTGCTGTGTCTTCGGTTTTAAATCAGGAAGGGATTTGAGAAGTGATTTAAACCACGCAGTGTGTTTGATTATTTGGGTAACATATAAAAAAAAACACATCACGTTTAATGACATAAGAGTTTCAATTATAGCTAATGAGATAGGAATAAACCACTTCCACCTGAGCTTATTGTTTTTGTCCTTGACAGAGTGCTTAAGGAACCTCTTCTCTAGGGATCCCCAAAGTTTTCACCCTGAAATAGCAGTGCCAGATACTGGCGACCCAATTTGGCCAGTGGGATCTTTTTTCTTTTCTTTTCTTTTTTATGGAAATTGAAAATAAAATTGTAAATTACTAGAATAAACACAAGGAAGTGCAGCCTTCCCCCTGTGTTAAAATGAGAAATATGGAGCCTCTTTTAAAGTTATCTGTCTTATGACCCCTACTTTGGAGCCTACTGCTCTACTTTATAATCCAAAGGGGAAGGGAAAGTCTGAATATATGCGTTTCAGGTCTGAAACACACATCTTGGATCTCACATTTCAGGGTTTCCCCCTCTGAAAACTTGCATATATATGTATATATATATATATATATATATATATATATATATATATATATATATATATATATATATATATATATATATGTGTGTGTGTGAGAGCAGAAGAAAACCACATTTAGTGCAATATATTTTGGAGCAGAGGATGAAAAAGACCAAAAATCCCTTTGTTTTGTTCGTTCAGCAATTCGATATTACCAGCTTTTAAAGTATTGTTTTTCTTTTCTTTTCAACATAAACCAGCCTTTTAGAAACCAACTGTTTTAGAAATATTAAAATATTGAAAACCAATTCTGGAATATTTAAGCGGTAATTGAGACATAAGGTCAAACCGTGCAGGTTTGGATTCCTAACCTACAGCGATGCAGGGTTACAGGCGACCCACATGTGAGTTGACAGTAAAATGATTATTTAAGACTTATTTAAGAGATTTGGAGAAAATGACTAATCCTGAACATCTCTGGCCTGCAGTCAGCTGCTTAACAGACATGTTACTAGTACCATTCTAACTAGTTTCAAACAATGTAACCCAAATAGGTACGACCGGCGCCGCGCTTTTCGTTTGTGTTGGATAGATATTTCCCTTCGCTATTCTAGCAGCTTTATACAACAGGCAGTGTACAGCAACAGGATGGGGAGGGGCAGAGAGCTGCAGTCACATTGGCACGTTCTCTGGTTTCTGATAGAAAAACTAAACGCACGATGTTAACAGCTTTAAAAGTTGACAAAACAGCGACAGCTGTCTTACAGATTTATCCTCTGGCATCCTGGTGGACAGAGTATAAACTCTGAGGTGAAATCAGTTCAAGTGTTTCCTACTGCCACCTAGTGGTGATGTTTTCAGCAGGCATAATGACCCGAACAATACCCAAAATAACAAGTTTTTACTGTTAGCTTTAGTGTTTAGATATTAAACAATCCGACTCTTGAGTAGGAAGATACAGCTTATGAGGCTTTTGTTTAATAATTACCCGCTTATTACATCACGCGGCAACAGGTATGTTTAGTAACAGCAGTGCCTTCTATCCAGTATATTAAATATTAATAATTAATTAATAAATATTAATAATTCCCAAATATTAAATATTTGCTCTTATTTTTAGGCTCCTTGTTAAAGACAACTACCAGAATCATAGCCGTCTTTGTCCATCGCCCCAAACTGACACAGTGTTGAGATGATTGTGTGAGTGCAACTTGTTTTGTGTTTCTGTTTTTCATGCTTACTCAGTGCAGGTAAATCTTAGTCCATTCTTCACTTGTTGCTCATTGTGTGGTTTCACGGCATCAGATTTAGTCCAGTTTTGCTTCCTGGAAATTTGACTCACGCCGTTCTGCTCTCCTAAATAAGTGTCTGAAAAGCTTTTGTTATGCTGGGATTAAGTCATAACCACGGCCTCATGGTGAGCTCACTCTTATCACGCCAACACATCAGCCATGACTGTTTCATTATCATTTCAAATCCTGACCCTTGTTTTCTTTCCGCTGCCTTTTAAACGATTGTAAAACACTCTCATCTGAAGTATGAGATCATTTCTGTTCCCTTGCAGAGTACCAAAATATCCAAGTATGAGCCGTATTTACAGGACAAACAACACTGTTTGGTGTTTGATTTGCACAGCCGTGTACTCGGCGTCGTAACGAAAAGAAAAAGGACGGGGAAAATTATCAGTCAGCTGTAATTAATAGACAACTAATGCTGACTCCATTAAAGTGGTGGTTAGGGCTGAGTCAGCGGTGTTCGGCGGCTGCAGTGGACTCCCTGAAAACAGATTAACCGGACTACGACAGCATAATGAGGGCAATAACAAGCCGGTTTATTAAAAAAAAAGAAAAAGAAAGAAAGAAGAAAAGCACTATTGAAGTAACAAAGTTGGGGGTTTGTGTTTGTGCTGTGTGCGAAATCTAAGCAGGCAGAAAGAGAGTCACCCTTTACAGGAAAAGGCCGGTACTCGGAGGTTTCTCCAGCTGAGTCAGAGAGGCAGACGGAGGAGAGTTCGTTCATCTGCAGACGCAATTACAATCCCAGAATCTAACGCCAAGAAGCTTAAAAAGATGGACAGGAACTCATAATCCCACTTTTCCAGGACGAGGTATTCAAACCAGATTATGTACAAAACCGGCTTCTCTTAAAGGGGCGTTGCTTTTAATAATTGCTGAATAACCTCTTAAGACCAGCAGCCCCCGGTTCTGGGGGGGGGGGTTGAGCCGTCTTTTTTTCCATTACTGTAAATTCCCTTTTGTTTAAAAAAATAGCAAATTTGGTATCCACAGAATATCTAAGATTAGACCATTATTTCAAAGGAGTTTGTAGTTGCTTATTAAAGCGTGGTTAGATTTAAGCATGTTATTTTGAGCAATGGCTCTGAAAAAACGGGGGTTGGCGTGTTGGTCTTAAGCTAAATGATGAAACATTGAGCTGAATCATACAGATAACCTAATTTTTGTTAACAGGACAGGAGTGTGATATCACAGTGTTGCTAAAAAAATTTAAAAAGCTTGACACAATCTAAGTGCTTTTATATAAAATGAAAGACAAAAGTTATTTCCAAACCATTCGTCTGGCCAATTGAACATGAACAATCATTTTGGCCTTTTTAATGTAATATCACCAGTAACGTAATAATCCAGCCATAATTAAATCACGTTTTGGAGCCAATAATAATTGACCAATAACTGCAACACATGAAGGTCACATGACCACCGTCCACTTCCTGCATCCCAGCGTATTTCACCAAGGGACCCACTTGGCCAATGCATGTTACAGTAATTAACATTTATTCATGCTTTTACTTACCATTTCACATACCTAAGATAACTATTATTATAACAACTAGATGCTTAGTGTCACAAATAATCATCAATTAATAAGACTGGGCTTTACAACCATAATTAAGGACCATGTTTGGTAGATAAATGTGTTCATTTTGCCATCCACAGCCCATTTTTTTATTGAGTAAACGCACAGAAATGTAAAAAACGAGTCCTGTAGAAGGATTATGACGTAGTTAACTGCAGTTATTACACTTTTATGCTTCGGTAGTAATGTAATAACTGGTATTATTGGCTCGCCCGTCACTAGAACACCTCAGTTTCCCTGGTGAGGGACAATAAAGGATATTTCTATATTTCCGTTCTATTTCTATAAAGTATTATCGCCTTACTGGTTCAAAACCGTATTGCATCACTGGATTGTTTCTATTTACATGGACCAGTTAGTTATTTACTACAGACATTATTGGTTGTTACACAGCTACCGTATCAAGTAGTAGTTGTGAAGTAGAAAGTAGTGGGGGAGGGAATATTGTCCCTTCTCTCTTTAGAGTACGACAGCTAAACCGACAATGTTTTTAACCCTGTTTCATCCAGCTGTGCGGCAGCGCACAGTGACGGCCTACTCTGCACATCTGGAGCAAACTCCGGTCGCTGCAGCAGGAGCGGCGTGATGGGACGTTTCGGTAGATTTTTAAAGCATCCCGTCCGTCCTATAACCGATCTGTCTCTCTGCTATTTTCCTGCCACGTTTCAGGGCTTCTATAAAATCTGTCGCCGCGTTTGCTGATGTGACTTAAGGCTTACTTGGACATATTTGGGGGTTAAAGTGCAGCAGTCTTATGCTCCGGCCCTGGTAAATAGCCGTTTGTGCATCAGGACGTCCGCAGGCTCTAACAGATAGAACGCAGTCCGATGAAATGAGCGTGCTGGGATGTTTTCCAGCCACGGCCAGCTCATCACCAGCCCATGTTCATTCCCTCTCGCCAAAGTGCTGCGGCTCAGCCTGCGTCCTTTAATGCAGAATGACACGTCTGCTGGTTGGGAGACCTGCTCGTAGCCCCTGATGGCTCAAACGGTGTCATTTTGCATTAAATAGATTGTGTTTTGGAGCATAATGTTCCTGGGTGGCTGCAGAAAATGAAGCGTTGCGTCACCGAGCTGATGCACCCACTGCAACAAGAGACTCTAATATTTACTCAAGTCAACCTTTGCTGCTTGTGTCTTTGTTCATCCGAAATTAGCACGATGCGTTTTACGATCCAGACTGGTAATAAATAAAGTATTTCAGTTTTCTCTGTTAAAAGGCACAAGTTTGTTGGACATTTATGATTTTATTTCTGCATCTTATCTTAAAAGTGTTGAATTAAACTTGGGGTTTTACCTGGAAATTAGGAAAACATCTCTTTATATAAAACAAAAAAAAATTATAATTATAATGATTAATCTGCTTTGTAACAAGTATTAGTTACAGTACAAAACCTGATGTTTTCTGCGTTAATACATTTATAAAAACTTATAAAAATAAGTTCTGATAGATACAAACTCCACAGACACTAAATAATTTTTTTGTAACATTGTTTATAATGTTTAAAACTTTCTGCACAATGCATTTTACGATCCAGACTGGTAATAAATAAAGTATTTCAGTTTTCTCTGTAAAAAGGCACAAGTTCGTTGGACATTTATGATTTTATTTCTGCATCTTATCTTAAAAGTGTTGAATTAAACTTGGGGTTTTACCTGGAAATTAGAAAAACATCCCTTTATAAAAAAAACACAAAAACTTGTAATTATAATGATTAATCTGCTTTCTAACAAGTATTGGTTACAGTAGAAAATCTGATGTTTTCTGCATTAAAACATTTATAAAAACTTCTGATAGACACAAACTCCACAGACACTAAAAGAATGTTTGTAACTTTATTCATAATGTTTAAAACTTTCTGCGTATTCCAGCTAGTTAGAGATACGGCTCACAGCTTCACTTTACCTATTTAACCAGGTGAGGCGATTGAGTTCTGAATTACAGCGCTGATTTTAGGGGAGAATGCCAGCAGAAATGATGTCAGGGTTAGAGTAACAAAAAGACAGTCATGTAATCCGACTTCATGTACTTTAGGTGAACAGGATGTGGTGTTTGCTTTGCTAGAGGGGGAAAACTGAGCGGCTGGTAATGCTGGGAAAGATATTTGCTTTCAATTATCTGTTAATATCAATTATACCTGAACACAACCTGTGCCGTTTTCTAATCCTAAACATGTTTATAATGTTATAATCCAACAGTTTTAATGGGCAAAGTAGTGTGTAACAGAAAGTAAACTCCTTAATAATTAATATTTATGGCAGAGACGTCAGCACTCTACACCAAAGCAATGCAAGAACGGCGAGTGATAATGACACACGGGAGCTTAAAGCTTCCTCCGGGATGTTTTTAAATCACTGGGGAACACTTGGGCCGTCTCCAGGGTTTAAAGGCACCAATGAAGAGCGAGCGCTGCGCGTGGGAAGCCAAAAGGGTCGTATTTATGTGCTTTGACACTCAGTGCAGCCTCCTCATACCAAACAAGCTCGAGCTACACTGAAAAAAGGGAACTAAAAGTAGGTAAAAAATTTCTTGAAATGAGTGTATTTTTCCTTTGTTTGAGGAGCTAAATAAAACTATTTGCCAATGGCTTGAGTATTTTTACCCATAAAATAAGATAATTAAACATCCTGCACTTGAAATAAGAGGATGGAGATGCCTATTTTAAGTGCAAATATCTTACTCCATTGGCAAATAGTCTTAGTTACCGGCTCTAATCTAGGAAAAATACACTGATTTCAAGAAAATTTGACTTACATTAAGTTCCCTTTTTGCAGTGTATGAATCTGTGCTTTAGCCAAAGTTCGTGTACGGGGGAAAAACTTCACAGTTCCTTTGAAATCTGAAGGTATAAATGATAACGTCGAGCTGAAGAAGTAGTTTGAGTACTTGAGTAGACTAACACAGCGTCACATTAAATGCCAAATCTGGTTTCTCTATTTTAGAAAAAAAAAAGCTGATACACAAATGGCATTTCAGTGGTTTCTGTTTAAATCAAGCTTAGGGCGAGAAGAGGCAGCTGCACTTTGAAACATTAGCCCAGTGTAACTGTAATAATGAGGCATGGCTCTCCTGTTCCCATTGACTAACTGATAACAGAGTTAACGGCCTTATAAAGTGCTGCAGTTTGTGTGGAATCAGATGCTATTGACAGCCCGCTAAATTAGGACACAGTTACCGCCGCCGACGGAGGCTTCCTCTGACGCAGCTCTCCGACTCCACGGTCCGATCGGATCACACACAGAGAGAGATCCCCCCCCCCCCCTGCATTTTTCCCCCCATGACGTTAACCACATGAGAAATATGTTCGTGTTTCTCTCTCTGGAGAAAGAGCTGATCAATGTGAGCAGGTTGGTAATTGCTTCACCGGCTGCCGTTTTCAGGCTTTTTCTGCCTGTTTTTGAAGCGGAATCTGCCCCCTCCAGCTGCACATAAACAGCCGAATATTTAAAACCTACGAGGGATGGAAGAGGGCCAAAAAAAAAAAAAAAAAAAAAGAGTAAATGATAAAGCGGTTTTATTGTTCCGGTAGTTGTGGAGGGGGTGATGTATTGCCTCCTCACTGGACGTTTCTCCTCGATCCGTGCTCTAATTAACCAGATTACTCCGCTCTGCTGGGAAAGTGTTATTGTTTGTGTCATCTCCGGGCCACCGTAGCTGGAGGAAATATTACGGTGCTTGTTACTGTCAGGATCAGTCGGCTCATTTAGAGAACACAACAAGCTGCCGATGACACTTGATAACCTTTTGTTAAAGAGCTTCGTGTCAGATTGCATTTATTTAGATGAAGTGTGGTTTTGGTCTTCTAGACATTATTTGGGTTTTCTTGGTAAAGACAATGGTACGGAAGAGGATTAGGGCCATAAAAAAAATCTATTCAATTCTGACTTTTTTCTCAAAATTCTGACTTTTTTCTCAGAATTTAATAGACTATATATATATATATATATATATATGTATATATATATGTATATATATATATATATATATATATGTATTAAAGCACCTAATCATTTATCACGTAATGCTTCAACTCGCTTTAAATGTTTGTTTCATGCATTATTTTTGTTTAATTTAAAAATATCTCATCATAACTTATTTAGTCGCTTAGTATAGGTTTATAACAATGTTTCTGTGTCTGAAAAGTTTTTATTGGTTTAAATTGATGCCACAAGTCATATGTTTTGTATTGGACAAGGGAATTTGGAAAAGTTGTAACCCTTTTTTTTCAGCCAGCTGTCCGACACAGTAACAGGTGTGGGAGGGGCAGGTTTTTAGTTTTGTTCCATTATTCTTGCAAGCAATGAACAGGTTTTGTAAATGGAAAACAAACAAAAAAAAACCAAACATTTTGTTAAATGTAAATTTGGAAAAAAAAACATGCGATTCAGAAAATAAACTTTGCAAAACTTATTTTTCAAAAAAAATCCAAATGTTTTTTTTTTTCCAGATTTAATCTGATCATTATTATCACTTTTGAAAAGTCACATTTTTAACATATTTTATATTTTCAATTTGATTGTCAAATTTCTCTTTGTTCAGATTGAGTTTTAAGAATTGCCTTCTTTTCATATTGCATTTCACAGCTCATGTATCTCCACTTCTCACTCTTGACACGCACATTTACCAATAAAACGTTGTTACTAACGTACTTGCAGACCAATAGATATGCGCCTTCGCTCCAGAGGAAAGCCCGCCTCCAGACGTGAAGATAACGTGATCTGTAACATGCAATATGAAAAGGAGGCAATTGGTAAAACTCAATCTGAAAAACAGAAATTTGAAAACATAAAATTTGAAAATATAAAATCTGTCGAAAAAAAATTTAAGAAATGTTTTTGAAATTTTTTTTTTTTTTGAAAAAAACATAAAACCTGAGAAAAAAGCAAAGGTACTCTCAAAACTTTTTTTTATTAAGAAGCTTTGCAAAGTTTAATTTCTAGATTGCATTTTTTAATTTCCATTCACAGAATGTGTTTTTTTCTTCACATTTCCATTTACAAAACGTGTTCTTTGCTTGCAACAATATAAAAACAAAATTCACTCAGTATTTTTTTACATTAAAGCAGAACAGAATTAATTAATTAATTAAGGCTGCAAATTAGCCCATGGCTACAAGTCTTATGTACTTGGACATCGGCCACCTGTTTGGTTGCAATGTTTAATTGTACTATCCCTGTCAAATAAATAAATAAATAAATAAATAAATAAATAAAAATCATCTTTGGCGACGAGCTCCAAGTGTTTTTGGTTGGAAGGCCTCTGTGCCATAACCCTCATCTTTAGCTCGCTTCACAGGATCTCTATCAGATTCAAGTCTTTACTCCGCGCCACTCCAAAGTATTAATTTAATGTCTTGCCAGGAGAAACTAAAACTGTTGGTAAATTTAATTTATCCTGGAAGTAGAGACACTTTAGATAAAGTAAAATAAACATTGCTGAATTCTTCGGTTAAATCGGAAGAACAAACCTTTAAATGCGTCCATCAGTTCCTAAGCTTAGGACTGTAGCTGCATGTCCTTCATCCATTTCCTGTCGTTTTATCCCTTCAGTCTGTCCTGTCTGCGCGTTAAAGGCCTTCCACATCCGGAAGCTGGTGGCCTACCTGTGCCAAGGCAGCTTGGCATCAAAGCAGACAGGTTGCCTTAATGAACTATGACTTTGTGTTAGTCCGACCTTCAGCCTGACCACTTCCTGTCTGAACACTGAGAATAAAAGGTCACCGGTTCAACAAAAGACATAAAAACTTTAGATCTTAAGTGTTTAATTGAACAAGCTGTTCCAGTAGCTCGCTTTAGCAAAGGAAAGCTACATGATCTACGTTATATTTGTACATTTAATGTGGACGGGTTCAAAAAATAGTTTTAAAACCTTTATAAAACCTTTCATTTTGTCAGTTTCCCAGTTTGTCACATGAAAGTATGAATAAACTCCAGAATAATTGTTCTTGGCCTGACCTGCAGCTGACCGGATAAGGGACAGATTTTCCTCTCGTGTTCCTTTATGTTTTTTTTTTTTTTTTTTTTTTTTTTTAAATGATGCCAAACGTTTCAGTTTCACAACTAAATCATCTGTTTTGTGCGATTATCAGCGGAAACCGGTGACCTTCTTTCATCTCCTCTTGAAGTGGCCGGAGAGTCGCCGGCGCTGAAAAAAAACCTCCAGCTCTGGGAAGCCTGCGCTTCCAGTCGCCATAAAGGAGTTTAATGTTTCAGACTTCAGATTAGCGGTTATACAGCAGAAAGAAGAAGAATAAAAGAAAGGGGGATTAAAAATGGTTTAAGTGGGTGTGCTAAAACGGAGCTGCAGCCTGAGAACGACGACAGCGAGTTGTTAATAAAGTTGATGCGTTAGTTCATCATTGTAAAAACTTTACAACTGTTTCAGTGCTTATCATTTTTTATAATAACCAGCTCCATGTGTGTTATTTATTACAGTACTGTTATCAGCTTTATAATGGCTCTCAGTGTGTTTCTCCATGTGACCGTGCCGACCCACCGCGACGGTGTAATAGAATAAAAGCTAATCTCTCTCTCTCCCTGTGTGTGTGTGTGAGTGTAAGTCTGCAATAATACTATATTCTGGAAGATTCAATGTGTGTGTTTATAGAGGAACTGAGCTCTGTGTGTGTGTGTGTGTCCACCCTGACCAGTGTAAACTAATATTGATTCAGCTGTTGGTGTTATGTACTAGTCATAAAACTGGACTTATTGTAGGATCTAGGCTTACCTTTTGACTCTAAGACTGTTTTCTCATGTGTTTGTAGTTGCAGTGTGTCTCCGTGTGAGCGTGGGCGGACTGGGGTAGGTTTTCAGCTCGCACCGGTGGAGTTTCAAGCCCAGCTTAGATGCCAGACAGCATTATCTCCCCCCTTTTGTTCATTTTAAATGCGTCATGCTTGAAATCAAGACAAATGACGTTCGAAATCCTCTTATTCTGTTGCCAAGCAACGATCTGGCTCTCCGCTGCCCTCCTGTGGTCGAGGTTTTCCGAAGAAACTGTCGCGTTTTGAGTTGATCGAATAAATATTACCATAAAACCAGCGTTTACCGTTGGTTTTAATTAGGTTTTACATAGCTAACGATGCTAAAGCAATAACTTCTGTACAAACAAAACCACATTTTAAAGGCAAGCATGTTTACTAAGCCCTCCTTATTAATTTAGATTTATTTATCTAAGTTTATTTGGTAGGGACAGACACAACATCGACATAGACAAACTGAACAAAACAGTAGTAAACAGCTAATTCGCAGCACTTGTCCCTAAATTGGCTTTTAAAAAGTACCTCTAAAAGTTGAAGTGATAATAAGTGATCATTTATATTTAATCAACAAGGTACAGAAAATGTGCAGAAAATGGTAAACAGAAAATGATAAACAATATGATTTTTCCCCCCCATGCCTTTGAATTGTGAAAAAGTAGTATGTTCTGGTGGATAAACAAAAAAATAAACAGTTAGTAGTTTAAAATGATGAAAATAATGGGGTAGTAACAATACATCGATCCAAATCGACATATTGATTAAATGATTAATGATCCAATTACATCGATGCAGCATGAAAATATCCATCCGTATAATCCATTTTAAGATGCACCTTTATTTTTAAATGCTCATAGCTCTCCCTCTCAGGAGAGAACTATGTACGCGGAGGGGTGGAGTGATATTACACACCTGGGAAGAATATGTAATATTCCCGTGCGCCTTATGGTCCGAGAAATACGCTAGTTTATGTCAAGATAGCTGTGGAATCGATGTTGCTATGTTCAATGGTATTATTTTTTTTGTCCTTGGACAAAAATGTGTTGGATTTATGTGTAGTTTCACTGTTTTAGGCCAATTTAAGAAATGGAGATTACAATTCTGAAAATTTCAAAAATAAATACCCTCCAGGAAATTTGAGATGTACTAGTCTAACATGACCAAAATGTCTTTAAAAAACAAACAAAACAAAACAGAATGGACCAAAAGTATCCATTTAGTGTCTTAAGGGTTTTAACCTGTTTGCTTGCCTGGTAATGGCGGTTTGGCGCCCTGCCACACTTCTTGTTGCTCTTTGCTCAGTGATCCTTGAACTGTTTCTGTTCAAAGTTCTGTTTGGTCAAACTAGGTATTTAACTCAGCTCCTGTGGAAGATTATAGGAAGTCCAGTTCTTCCTCACAGTGTCTATGTTTGAGGACTGAGGAATGGTGGTTCCTAGGAACCAGAAGTGATCCACTGCAGGGTTTTTGAGTAGAGTGAAGGACGGCAGTCTTGAGCGGGTTAAGCTCCAGGTGGTTCTGACAACACCAGAGGATGAGCTGATCCACTTCCTGTCTACATGAAGCTAAATAAAGGTCTATGTGTGGCATGTGACAGTTGTAAAACTTGCACAATGATTCACCTGTATTTCCTCTAAAAACCGATCTATAAAGGAAATTAAACCGGTGTTCCGGTAGTTGGGGTCAAGATGTTTTACAGATGCAAATCAAGGGTAAAAAAGGACAAAATGAGCACGAAATGGAAATTGATGAGGGGCCACTTTGACCCAGAGACAATGGCTACATCCATATACCATTAGTTATAGCTCCTAGCTCCCCTTCCTTGACCTTTCATAGGGTCAACAGTAAGAACTCTATTGAGGGGAGGAAAGGAAATACGGACTGCTGTGCCGAATTCGGACAGCCTTTAAGTCCAACGTCATTGGATGACGGAAACGCTCATGGATGATGAGAGTCAAATCTGGGCCTACAGCTTTCTGAAAATGAACTACAAAGTGTGCAATATCGTTCTCTCTGGACACCTCTCTGGAGGTGTGCTGTGCTGATACGTCCTGTCACGCAAAGGATTGTGGGATACCTTGAGGCTTCTTAGCGCCGGTAAGGGACATCGTTCCGATGTTAAAGGGCCTGTGAGAGGAAGCATAAGGCTCCTTTTCCTACCTCCTTCCTCACTGACTTCACTATTCAGATGGCACTTATCATGGCGGCCGCTGACGCACTTCCTCTTTGGCTAAAGAGTCCTTAGTCATCTTTCACACGTGACTAAAAGGTATTCAATTCTGATATGCTTCACTCTGAATCTACACAGTTACATAATAATAATAATAATAATAAAGCTTAAGCAACATTTTACCATGAATTCTCAAATAAACCCAAATTGAACGAAGTCGCTTCAGAGTGAGAACATCATTTGTAGATATGGCACAAAAGCACGCGAGACCCAAGGAGTAGCGTGTATATAATGAGGAAATTAACGACGAATGCGTCGCAGATGAGCTGATTTCAAAATGAAAATGAAGCGTCCTGGCAGAAAAGATAAGAGAAAACCAGCCAAGACTGGGTCCCAGAAACCATGACGAGCCCTGACACAAGTAGAGCCAGAAAGCGTGACAGCACACTGCGTCACCTTCCCACTCTGACCGGGGACGGGAGCTCCAACTGTGACCAATCAGATTCCAGCTGAGCCGAGCCTCTGTCTTCACCTGGTGATGGCCAAGCGGGACGAGTCGGGGCCCAAACGTGGCAGAGATTGTTGCTCGTCTCTGGCGGACTCGAAACGCATCTTAAGCCGTTAAACGCTGCTGCTGCCGTTAGAGGGACAGAAGGAGAAATGGAGAGTGTTTGTCTTTTGGTGTCCTTGTGTCTCTGTTTGTGCTCCACAGTGTGCGTGATGTATGGGGACGGTGAGTAATACCGCATGTGTCATCCTGAGTCCCCAGAGTTTTCTTCATCTCTTCTTCCTCTCCTCTCTCCGTCCCCATCTGTCTTTTCTCTCCTGTCTCCTTCTCTTTCTTTATTTCTTCGTCTCCCCTCTTTTTTTTTTTTCCTCTCCCCCCCTCCTTCCCCGGTCACATTCCTGTCCAGCGCTCAGAGTGTCATCCTAGTTTTCTGCTGACTCGATGCTTTTCTGACGTACACACACACACACACACACACGCACACACTCCAGCTGTTGGGACGGCGGGTGTTTATTGGATTGTCTGTGTCCTCTGTTTAAATAAGGAGAATAAAAGCAAAAGCAGAGTGACGAAGGGAAGAATCAAAGGAGGACAAGGAGGGACAGGAGAGACGGGGAAGACTGCAAACTATGTGAGGAACCATAAAACAGAAGGAGAGTCGGCCATTAAAGACTAAAGGGAATTAGATGTGCAGCTGCATCTGAATATTTAGATTCATTACATAAAACTGATCCAGTTTTTTTTTTTTATCTCTGCCGAATGGAATGATTGTGGTAAACAGCTAATGAAAAAAAACAACAGTATTGTGTTAGTCAAAAATCAAAATGTCGAATAAGGTAAACATAAAAGAACATTTTTAATTGGTAAATAAATTAAGAGCATGTTAGGGCCTGGGCCATCATGGGGAAGACTGCTGACTTGGTGGCCGTCCAACAGTCAGTCACCGACGTCCTCCACAGGGAGAGGCAGAAAGGTCACCGCTGAAGAAGCCGGCTGTTCAGACGGTGCTGGAAAAAGAGCGCGTTCATGGAAAGTTGAGTGGAAGGAAAACGTGTATTAGGGCAAAGACAGAAAGATATCGGACATGAAGTCCATTGATGGCGCTGACCAACACGCTTTCTGAGAAGCTTAAAGCGTCCACATAGTCTTTAGGGTCTGATAAGACGAGTCCAAAACGTCTGATATTGGTCCCTCTGTGAACAATATGAACTAATGAATGAATTAATGAATCACCCGGACACTCACTATGATGCACTCATGCCTGCAGTAAATACTGTGCAATGATTTTAAACCTTCATTTTACAGAACTGTGTGATCTGCATGGACCTGAGAAACTAGAATAAGAAAGAAAGAATAAGTGCAGCCTTGGAAAATATTTTTGAAGCAAACCCTATTAGGGCTGGACGACACAGAATAAAAGCATATTGATAAAATGGAAATCGTAATTATCGATATTGATAATTATTAAAATGCTGGTGAAGACTCAGTCATCCAGGGGGAGTCGTTGTTGGCAAACTCCCCCATCGCAAAGGGGTAGACTGTTTTGGTTTAATTTGCAGGCCAACGATGACCCTATCGACTCCCCATTGCAAAGGAGTGGACCATTTTCGGTTGAATTTGCATGTTATCTAAGCTAAAATAAGACCTTTGTTGGCAGTACTATAACACTTGGAACTCCACACTACTCCAGACATTTGAATTGAGAAACCTGGATGGGAAGCGAAACGTCTTCAAACTTCGGAAAAAAGTCCAGTTGTATAGTTTTTTTTACTTTTTTTAGTAATATTCTAAACATACATATATTGGCCATTTTATGCTGTTTGTTAACAACCTATTTTCTTAAATAAAAAATACAACCCTTTATTCAACCAGCATTTTACCAAAACTGTAAGTCTTAAAAAGAAAAAAGAAAGAACACTTGCTCTGAACTCTTTGAAGCTTGGTGACGGAGCGGTCTGCGTTTCTGATTGGTTGGCAAGGTGTAATAACTGGTATGAACCTACATGACAAAATGAAGGAAAACTGTTCTTCTATTGAACTTTTCACTGATCCCTTTTCTTCTATTGACCCACACATCAATCCATCGATATTTACTGTTATTGAATTGTCGTCCAGGCCAAAACCCAGTTTAAGAGTTTGAGGGAGCTTGATGGCGGTGTGGACTCCAGCTGGAGCCAGCACACACAGCCGTGTCCAACGCTCTCATAGCTGGCGTAAGAACCAGAGACACGTGAGTTTAACAGAACAACAGGTCTGTCGCTCAGGGGTCCAAAGTCCTGTTCTCAGAGGAAAGTAAAACTCTGCATTTAATTCAGAAATCGAGGTCCCGGAGTCCGGAGGAGGAGCGGAGAGGCCCGGAGTCAGCGTTGCTTGAAGTCCACAGTGATGTTTCCACCGTCGGGAAGGATTTAGAGCGCCGTGTCATCCGCCGGTTCTGGTCCACCGGGTTCTCTGAAGTCCTAAGTCAGCGCAGTTATTTACCAGGACATCTTAGAGCGCTTCATGCTTCCTTCTGCTGACAAGCTTTATGGAGATGCTGATTTCGTTCTCCAGCAGGAGTTGGCACCGGCCCACGCCGCCAAAAGGTACCAGAAGCGGCTTTAAGGACCACGATACCCGGGCGCCTGATTGGTCAAAGCGACCAGCCGGACATGAGCCCCACGCAGGAACCAACATTGCAGATAAGCTGCTTTGAAATGATAAAACCCCCAGAAAACATCAGTGAAGAATTCCTGCTTTATAAAATGAAATACCTTTTATGTTTGTTTTTGTTGTTGTTTTTGTTTAAAAAATGGCTTTATTTATTTTTTTAAGTGATAAACTACACAGAAAGGTTGGTGAAAGGAGTAAGAAGACTGGATGGTGACTGTAAATGGAGCTTTTATAGGTGCATCCTTCAAAAGCTTTTTCTAATTAAACATCACACCACTAGCAACGTTATGCTGAAATATTCGCCATTTCTCAGGAGAGCGGAGGAAACCTTTTTTTGGATCGGCATTGAAACCTTTTCAAACAACAGAGAACAAGTTGATTTGGCTTCGTTTCAAGCACTTAACATTGTTGTTTCCTTTTTGCTTAAACAGGGAAAAAAAAACAAAAACAACTTGACCCACAGCGTCCTTCGATGTCTGGCGTTCAGAACATTCGTTACAAAGAGAAAAATGAATGTCTGCGGCTGTAAAAGGGAGCTTTTACTGTCTGATGAGGAGCAGGAAGTTAGGACTTCATCTGCATTAAAAAGAAAAAAAAAAAACACACCACCGTGCTGTAAATGTTGCATTCAAGGGTTTTAATTCCCTGTACGAGCCGCTGAAAAGACGAGGGCGTGGGATACGCGTGTGCTGCTGATGGCGACAGTAACAAACAGATGACAAAAAAATCTTTCATTTTATTTTCTTCACATTATTCACAATCACATCTACAGCTCCCCGGAGTAGCCACCAAACTGCCGCTGAATATCAACATTAATTTGGCGGCTCGCGAGAAAATGACTGACGATTTATCACTGCCATTTATCCCGCAGCTCCGTAGACGTTTAAATAGGCACATAGAAATCGTTATTGGCTTCACAAGACGTGGTGTGCAGCTCGGTAGCCAGGAAGATTAAAGCAAAAAACATTAAATCTGTTGCACGGCGGATTGACAACACAAAGTGGGAAACACTTTTACCTTCAGTGTTGTTGGAGTGGTTCCCTTATATAGGACATGTTTGACCAATCTGTATAATCTGATTAAATTTGACTTTATAAAGTGCCTTGAGATGATATGCTTCATGAACTGCCGCTATATAAAGAACATTTTATTGAATTGAATTGAATCTTCCAGTCAGAAGGTCTGGCGTTTTTGAAGTTTCCAGGGACTTGTTGTCCATTACTTCCTGTTTCCCTGGGGCATGAATATGATGTGACACATGGGCCCACTTAAAAGTAAGTCAAATTTTCTTGAAAGTAGTAATTTTTGCTTGATTTGAGCAGCTAAATGGGACTATTTGCCTGTTGAATGAGTATTTTTAGCTCCAAAACAAGATAATTAGATATCCTGCACTTGACATAAGACGATGGAGTTCAACTGTTCTTATTTTAAGTGCAAAAATCTTTTTCCATTGGCAAATAGTCTTAGTTACCTGCTCAAATCAAGGAAAAATACACTCATTTCAAGCAAGTTTTACCTACTTGTACTTCCCTTTTTGCAGTGTGGCTCCTACAGTACGCACATCTTCATCCTTTAGGTTCAGCAGGGATCTCCCAAGCTCTGTTGGAGAACTGCTGGAAAGAGCGGCATCTCTGGTTCACAGAGTGTCTAAGGCGGCCAATCAGGCAGTAGCTGCGTGCGTGCAAGTGAAAGTTAGAGAACGATAGCAGAAAAACTGACATGTAACGAGAGGATGATGTGGAAAAGCAGGTCCCGCCCGCTGTAGGATACGGCGAAGGATCCATGGTGCTGTGGGCCTGTTTCTGTTCCCGAGACCCTGGAACCTCGTTAAAAGTGCGTCGCATCATGAACTCCGTGTTGTGTCTGCCAGCGAACTGGAAATGGGTCATCAAGGGGTGTTTAAGCTTGAGGCCTGTGACCCGAACCCAAAGAAAAGCTGCGACTGAGCTGAAGAGAAGAGAGCAAAGAGGTGAGCCAGTGTCCCCCCCTGTATGAGCCAACCCCATGAAATGTAGGAGAAATCTTTGCTGTCATGTTGCCGCATTTGTGTCACCAGTGATTTTTGTCCAAAGCAGTTCCTCCTCGGGTTGGAAATGTGTTTTTCTTCGCCGAATCTTCTAAAATGTAATTATTTTAGGGGTTTTCACACATATCTACCAGGCATAGCAACAAATGTGGCTAATTCATCATAACTCATCAAACAACTATCAGCATGTAGAGAGCAAGTACTGTCCTATTAGAAATTAGACTGTTGAGATTGATGGTGATTGAGATATCAATTGGTCTAAATCTCTCTTTGGTATGAGTGTGTCTCTGTGTTGCCCTGTAATAGACCGCCGACCCCCAGCTCCCCATCAACGGCAGCTAGAGACGGGCTCTAGCCCCCCTAAACCTGCCAGTGTGCATAAGGGGGTAAAGACAATTTCTGATCATCGCCGAGCGAATCTTTCCTCCGCAGTGAAAGAAAAGAAAGGAAACCAGTTAAAACTTTTCATTGAGCAAAATAACAGACTTACTGATGTGAACAGAGACACACAGATGTTGCTTTGCAGATGTCTTTGTATTGAAAATGTGCTATACAAATAAATTTGCCTTGCCTTGCATCTATCAACCACATTGCAAACGGACTTCTTGGTCCATGAGAAGTAGTGTTTTAAAAACCAGCTGGTAAAGGAGAATTATTTGTAGGCTATAAAACAAGTAGTTTTTTTTCATAATGTGGGCATCATTTTTAACGTTTCACCTCACTTTCTACGCTGTCATCACTTTCATTTACAGTAAAAAATGCGGTTTAACTTTGGTTTTAGCTCTAGCCGTGGTGCCAACACTCAGTTGCATCTATTAGTCTCCTCCCATTTGTCCTCGTTTTCTCACTCAGTCTCCTCCCATTTGTCCTCGTTTTCTCACTCAGTCTCCTCCCATTTGTCCTCGTTTTCTCACTCAGTCTCCTCCCATTTGTCCTCGTTTTCTCACTCAGTCTCCTCCCATTTGTCCTCGTTTTCTACTACTACAAGCAAAAACTTTGAATCTAACAGCAAATATGTGGCATTGTCTGATAAAGGAGTTGCTCTGACGTTTATCCCACCCACGCCAAAACCCATCTAGCTTGAAGACGTCCAGCTTCCCCTGTTAAATCGGTTTCATCCTCATGACTGGCGTTGCGCGAACGTCGGATCGTAACGGGCGTAGTCCTAAAACCAAAGGTGAAGTGAACCTGGTCGGTGTCCCTTTAAGCGAGGATAGCAGGTTAAAGATGGACCGCGGAGGCAGCAGAGAGAGAAAGACAGGAGGAGAAATGAAGAGGGGCCCCAGATAAAAGATGGCCGAGGCAGGAGGAGAGAGCAGATGCTCTGTAAGAACAATGGAGGAATAGAGGGGAAATAAATGATGGCCGGTGAAAGAGGGAGGAAAATGAAGGGAGAGGGACAGATGAAAGATGACAGGCATGGGAAGACAGCGAGAGAGAGAGAGAGAGAGAGATAAAAGATGAGAGGTGGAGGAAAGAGCAGCGGAAGAGAGAGGGAGTGAAGGAGGGGTGTGAAAAAGAGAGAGAGATGACAAGACGATGAAGAGGAGGAGGAGGAGAGGTGAGCGTCCTTGCACTGTCAGAGGCGATCGATGGCACATCATTTACATTACACTGACTTAACTGCAGAGAGGGATGGAGGGATGGAGATGGAGGGAGGCAGGAGAAAGAGATTGATAGAGGAGGAGGAGGGATGAGAGGACAGATAAAAGAAGTTGGGAGTGAGGGATGGATTGGGTGAGGGCTGACGACTCGGAGGAGGAGAAAATTAACTCCAGTTGAGGGAAGATGGAGGGATGGTGGGGGGATCTGAGAATCTGTTGATCTGATAGTTTGAGCAAGTCTGTTTGTCTCTCTCCTTTCACTCCTCCGTCTCTCAGTACTGTCGTCCATTCTCTTCATTTCTTTGAAACGTTTCCCCTCTTAGTGAATGATCTTTGCACTTTCATGCTGCGGCACTTCGTCCGGCTGCTCTGTTTAAGCTCCAGTGATGCAGTTCATATAAAACAAAAAGTTAATTCCTTTCATGCTTAAATAGTTACTTTTAGTTTTGATCCCATAGTTTTGGACTTAAGTTCTGCTCCCTATATATGCCACCAAAGTAAAGAAGTTGTTCTCTTTTAAAGTGGGGTTTGGTGAAGGTGTTATGAGCGGTCAGTATCTTACCTGCCATAGCTGTCCACGATCTCTGCTTAGAAAATACATTAGCATAAATTTGAAAACGCTACATATGGCAAAATCACCTGTCGCTGCTACCATTAAATGTTCAAATATGATCTTTGATTGACCTAAACTTGAATTTAGGAATAGTTCTTAGAGTATGCCGTCTCACAGATACTTTTTTTCGTTGCCGTTTCGTTTCCACCCTCACAGGCACTAAATAAATGCTCCAGATATGAGCCTTAAGGGAAGTTGATCCATCCAGTTGGCCAAATATGTTAAAGACATGCAGGGTGATGTCTTTAACATATGCACCAAATACTGCATCCAAGCAGCGATTGCAATGTTGCACATACAGATATTGCAAATTCATATATTGTGCAGCTCTTGTTTGAACATTAGTTTTCGGTTGACTGGAGTATTACCTTTTTACTATTATTGCAGAACTAAAGCTACATTTAAAATGCAATAATTGCCATCGATTTTTCAAATAGCATTTAGTATTTTTGCTTGAAATGCCTTCCTGTTGGTTTGTGAATCAGTTACGTTGTAATTACTTCCTGATTCTAAGGTTTTCTGTGTGTATTTAAATAATTTATAATTATTTTACATGAATTGTATTTCTTAACCATAATGTTTTTATGTAATTGGCTTTGTAATTTAATATTGTGATTTTCTACTTGTGATTATTTTCAAGGTTGCCTTTTTTACACCTGGCTGGGGGACTACCGATGAAAATTAGCACTCTTTAGCTAACTCGGGTATATTTTTAGTGTTTAGAACTCCTGTCTGCAGCTAAGCAAAGAGCCACTTAATGTGTAGTTAGCAGCACTCAGAGCATCTAAGCTAACAACTAATTAGATGCTACATCTAATTCAAGGCAATGACTAAAAAGCTGCTACAGTGCTAAGATGGCAACCAGTTAGAGCCGAGCTAACAGCTAGTTGGAGAGTAGCTGGTTCTTACACTAAAAATAAGAGCTGGTTAGTGTCACACTAACAGCTAACCTTAGTCAGAGGAATTGCAGCTAATTTAGATTCATGCTAACAATCAATTAGAGACAAGCTGCTTCGCTAATAGATCAAAGAACTAGTTACAATCAAGCTAACAGCTACTCAGAATCAAATTTATAGCTAGTTAGAGGCAGCAATTAATCCAAGACAAGAGCTAACTAACTACTGAATTAAGATGAAAACGGTTAGAGCAACCAGCTAGTAATCTTTCTTGATATAATGCTGCAATCTATCTACTTCGCAACATGAAACTCGGAGGTTACGTGTTCCCCCACTGAAAATAAAGTTTAAAGGTGCGTCGCGCAACTTCCAGAGTTTTTGCACAAGTTTGCCCCCCTCTGGTGAAAAGTTGAAATGACACCAGTGTTTTGCACGTGCATGGGAAAAGAGGAAAGGCATCTGTCACTACGACTGTCTCTTGTTTAGAGGCGAGACGTCTTCTGAAGTAAGAAAGGTAAAAATATTGAAGTTAGGCCATGTTTTATTGCTAATGCATCGATTATGACGGTGACTCAAAAAAGTCGCAGGATGAAAGATGGCATGCAGCGCGGCGCATCCAGAGAATGCGACCCCGAATCTCTCTCTCATCAGCGGACTATAGAGGCAACTGTAGTTAATAGAGGAATACTCATTTTATACGTCGGACAATTGTAAGGGCATGTATTGTAAGTAGAAAAGCTAATATTTAATCTTCAAACTTGCACAATGCTCCTTTAAGATAGTGGTTTAGATGGTTAAAATTTCATCTCAATGGTTAATTTTTACTTTCACTCTTTTAGGTTGACTCCTGCATGATAATGCTCTCCTGATTATCCAAACAGAGGTGACTCTTAAATTCTGAATTGCTTAATCCCACTTTAGAATAGATGGTAGTTCAATTTTGCTTTACCAAAATGTGTAAATGCCGACTTATTTTTTGGCTCCATGTTGCGTTTTAAATCGCGTAAAGGGTAAAGGCATCCTTTGAGGTTACTTATTCACTTGTTTCTGGTATTTGCTTTTTGGACAATAAAGGCCTGTCGTGTCACTCAAAATGTCCTGGTGGCCAAAATGGGTAATTTTATTTTGCCTATGAAAAAAAACAAAACATTTTTCTTAAAAAATATTGTTTTTAATCTCGCCAAGGGAGAACATTTGACTCTACGCTGTCAATACAACCCCCCCTTTAATCCTCCCTAATTTCCTTAGTTCCTCCCTCCCTCCCTCATACCATATGTGACATTCCTTCTCAATGTGGCGCATTGAAAACTTCCTGTTGTTATAGTTTGTTATGGAGCACTTCAAAGAGCCCTGAAGGAGGGAGGGAAGGAGACGGACAGAGCGAAAGGGGGAGCAAACATGCGGTCTGTTATAGTTTTACCTCTTAAATGCTAACATGTGAGAGCACCGTGAATGCTTGTATGAATTATCCGTTTCTCCGCGTGTGTGTGTGTGTGTGTGTGTTATTTTGCCCACATGCCAAGGAAGTAAGGTAATGACGCTTAAAGCCATAACACACTCGCGCACGCTCACACAGACGTGCAGAGACACGTTAGCCCATCGACCTGTATAACTCGTCTCATCAGCGGTTGTGTGTCGCCCCGTGTTTGTGTGTGTGTGTGTGTGTGTGTGCTGTGTTTAATATTTAATGGCCGCTGGTTAAAAATGCAGCAGTGTTTTTGTCTCCTGTCCCGTTGCACACCTGTTCCTCGGCAGCGAGAGAGCCGGGGATCTGATGGACGGACGGATGGATGGAGAAAGACAGAGGATGTACAGATGGAGAAACGGTAGACGAAGATGGAGTACGCTGAGAGGCGTGTTAGACACAAGTAGAAAGGTTTCAAACAAGTTTTTTATTTTCTTCAAGACTTCAGCGTCACAAAATATTTTGATTGTTTCGGATTTATCCTGTCAACGGAAAAATCACGAAATGTACACGGATACTAGGACTTTTCATTTAGCATGAAGTTCACCCACCTTTATGTTTAAAAGTGTCATTTTGAATGAAGAGTAACTTCATTCTTACTCCTCAACCGGGAGCGTCATCCGTCAGGGTCAATCCAGTTATGTCAGAGGCTTTTCTTATCTCCACAAATAAGGAAGCTTTTTTGACTTTCATAGTTAATTAACATTGGCTAGAGGATGTTCAGCCTTCACAACCCAACTTGGCAGCCAGATCCAAGAATGTTGTTGGTGCCAAACATCCTAATAAAGCCTGAATGAACATAACTAGCAGATCAGTGAAGGATCCTCTGTGATTCATGTCCGTCTTCTCCATCTTTCCTGTTCACATTGCACAGATCTTATGCTCAACAGTGATTGGGCGTAAAACTGGTGGGTTTTTATTGGCAAAAAATAAGCATGACAATCCGTTGTGTCCGTCCTTTAACCTCTTGAGGGTTGGAACTGGGATGGGTGACTACAATTTTTATCACAATATTTTGTATTCCTGTGATAAAACTAAAAATAAAGTATCTTTGAAATAGTCTTCTTCGGGACAACCTTCACAAAAAAAGAGATTTTTGGCAGTTATGACAATCCTAAAGTGGAACATCCTTTATGCAACGTTTGAAGCGTCTGATTGGACGGTGGTAGACCTCACCTTCAGTTTCTGTGTTTTAGTTGGGTGGTGGAACGAGCACCTGTCCCGCTATTTGTTGAAATCTTCTCTGAAGTCTGTTGAGAAGTTTTGCAGAGGACCAAACTGCAGAGACGTGGTTTACCAGAGGGTTTGTCTCTGAATCTTTCCTTTCGCACGTTGTTTATGGAAGCTGGCGGAAACAGCAGCGGGTTTGTGACCATAAATCAACGGCCTGTGTTCTCTAAAGAGATGCAAACATGTCGTGAATGAAATCTACACATATACAAGATTTCTAAAGTTGAAAAATTGTGTTTGATGGGCAGCATCAGTGAACAGCCATGTTTAGTTCTTTCCAAAGACCGGCTGGACCTCTCAAGGACACTCACAGACTGGTTTTTACCCTAGGTGTGTGTGCTTTGGCTCATTGCTGTGTCTCCTTACTCTCACTCTCGGCTCCACTAACTCAGGAAAGTTTGTTTCTTCTGGTCTGACATCGGTCTGAGCAATAATATAATATCACGATAACATTTTTCACAAAAGTCAATATCAATATAAAACAAATCACTATTTTTGTCAATCTTAATATTCCCTGGTGCTATTAGATGACATTTGAAGACATCAGAATGTCTGAAAATGTTTGTCATTTTGGGGTATTTTGTAGGAATGCACCAATGTGAAAATTATGGACCAATATTGATGTGGCTGTTGTGGCCGATAACTGATATTAACCAATACTACAACAGATATTATTATGTTTCTGTACCCTTTACACACCATGTAAAAGTGACCACAAAGCTGAAATTGCTTCACTGTTTGAGTTAAACACCCCACAACCCAGCCCTGCATCACTACAACTGTCACCTGTCCAAACAAACACCAGATGGCCATCCCTCCACTTCCCTCCAGAAACACAAACGACAAGATGGAAATAAACATCAGTCGTTAATATTGGGCTAGTTTTAATTCAATTTCACTCGTATAGCGCCAATTCTCTTTCTAAAGCGTCATGTCAAGGCGTCATCTCACCTGAAGGGCGTGCAGCCGCAGTGGACAATCGCCCGCATTGTGTGGTTGACTTCGCAGCAATCCCTCATACCGAGCATGCATTTGGGGACAGTGGAAAGGAAAAACTCACCTTTAACAGGAAGAAAGCTCCAGCAGAACCTTTTTTTTTTAACTTATCGGACCGACACCAGTATGTTAACAAACGACCAACATGGTCCGATACAGCAGTCGATGGAGATCTTTGGAGCATCCCTAGTATTTCTAAAAAGCAAACTATACTAAAATTAGTTTTAGAATAAGTCTGTAATGTAACAAAATATTGAGAAAAGTAGTAGTGTGAATACTTTTGAGTGGGACTTTTAAGGAGGACTGACCAGAACCAGTAAACTGGTGCTACTCCAGCACTGGCTATCCTGGTTCAGATCTGGTTCATGGGTGGAATCTAAGTTCTGGGCGTTGAACCAGCTTTGTTGGAAAAGGCATTATAAATGGACTTTTCAGCATCTGCGTTGTTTGAGATCTGAATTTATTCATAACTTAACAAATCCTTCTTTACAGGCACTGCTACCTAGAAGAATATATAGATTTATGGAGTATTATTACAGACTGGGAGTGATTGGTGGTAACAATGGAAATTATGACTTTTAAAAGAGGATAGATACGAGACATAAAAACGCCGGAGCAAAAGAAGAAATGATCCATATGACATCGTTTTGATACTAATTAATAATACATTGACTAAAAAGAGCTAAAAGCTAATGAAATAGTCGTGTATGAAGAGGAAAACACAATAAAAATATTAAAACCGCTGGATGAAGGGTGAAAGATGGTCGTCAAAAGGCGGCACGTTTTTTGCTAAATAAAGAGATTCAAAAGGAAAACAAATCAAGTTACAATTTGGGCAGAAGTGAGGAAACAAGAGCAGGAAACATAAGATGAATAGTCGTAGATAATACGGGGGGAAGAATAAGTGAGGGATGAAAAGAAGAGAAAAGGTGTCACCAGGTAATCAATACAGTTTCTCCGTTTCCCTCCATTCTGTGTTTTAAGGTGATTTTTTCCCCCTCCTCCTTTATTATTCCCGCTCTACTTCCCTTATCAATCAATACTTATTATTGCTTACCTCACCCTTCCTCTGTCTCTCTGTCCTTCTTTATTTTCCACCTCTCCCCTCACCATGTTGAAAAGAGGAACAGAGAGAGAGAGAGAGAGAGAGAGAGAAAGAAGGAAACACAGACACAATGAAGTCATTCATCTGTCCAATCAAAGAGGCGGAAGCTCAGAGGAAAGTAAACATCCATCTCTCTCTCCCTCTCTTCTTTCCTTCTTTCTCATGAGTCCGTGAGCGTCCATGATTATGATGCCTCTCCGTGTGATTGTGTGTGTGGACTGACATATATCCCATTTCTCTGGTGTCTCTTTAAAAAGAATAGATTGTTCTTCTGCGGCAAACAAAGAGTAAAGACACACACAGAGAGGGAGGATGCAAGTCGCTGACACGATTTATGACGGCTGAGAGATGCGGGGAGACGGAGAACAGAGAGGTGGGGGAAGTAGAGAAAATGGATGGAAAAAAAGGAAGTGTAGCAATGTCCACCGACCGGCGCTCCTGATAGAAACGAACACGGGAATAAATGTGCAAAGGTCCTGGAATAAAACCAAAGAGGGCCCAATAGAGAGACAAAAGAGGATGGAAGGGTAAAATGATTAAATAATCCAGCTGTGTATAGACCAGTGGAGCTATATGTTAATTAAATTAAAGCCTAATAAATGCTGTGTATAACTAAAACACTTAATGTAAAGTGACGGATTACAGCTGGAATAGAATTTCTATTATAAATTTGTAATATTAAAAGCATTATAGATCCTTAAAATGTAAATATTGGTAAAATAACTACCAAACATCTGGGACAGTTCTTTAGGTTGACTAAGGTTATAAAAATACAGTGGTATTACAGCAGCGGTTGTCAAACTTTTTTCTGTCCCCCTGCATTGAAGAATGGAAAAAGTCCATTTTTTTTCTTAAAAAAGTTAAAAGTTCTTACTATTCTTCTAAATTCATAAAAATAACACAACATGTGCAATCGTATATTTTGATCAAGTTGTTTTTTGTGCAAGAACAAAAACAAAAATTCCTGGCAATAAGGATATATCAGTCGATTTATTTAAACTAACTTAATATTGTCACCTTTTCAACACAACAAGGAGATGCAACATAAGTATAGAACAACAGTAAGTCTCCATAATGATAATAACCACTGGCACTATTACAGTTTTACTGACTGCACTGAGCCTATTATCCACTGCATACCATGCATACACTGTATATTGTGGCCAAAAAAAAAAGGAGGCGGTTCTTACGCCCCCCTGTCATGCCATCAGGGGCCACAATGGCAGGACTATTGTGTGTCACCTCTTAATTATAAATAAGAGCAAACTACAATCCCACAGGGGTTCCCCAAGGCGCCATTCCTGGGCCACTTTAGTATAAATTCAAATATGTTTTGCTGCTTTATTGTGGAGCACTGATATGAAACAAATATAGTCTCATTCATTTCTGCAGGTGAATTTCTGCTGGTGAAGTCAAAGTAACATGCATAATTGAACAAGATCAAAATTCTGTTATAAATTAAATGCCCAAAATAAGTCAGATTCTAATGAGTCTACATTTCTTCCATACACTACTTAATCAATTGCAATACTTATGCTTACTTAAGACTTTTCTGTTTCGATGTGACCTATCTGCTATTGTCCACCAATCATTGATTAACGTGCAAAATATCCGTGATTGGACGGGACAGAATTTCCATAATTTAAAATAGATTAAGCAGAAGTTATTTTGTGCAAAGAATTCAAGGTTATAAATCAGCACTCAACTAGACTTAATGGGCATAGTTGACACGTAGTTCTATTTTTATTCATTGATTTGATTCTAACTATACGGTATAATACTAAATCAGGACTGAGGTATTGTGTTATTGGTATAAGGGACCAGATATATTAGGTAATGTTGTGACGTATTTGGCCTAGGGTTGTGAATAAACCGGATCTGGCTGGGAATTGGCTGTCAGTGGTATCTAATAACATAATAGAAACTATTTTGTGACCATGAAAAGTGTCTGAAACTCAGTCAATCAGAACATGAGACGTCGTTTCTTGGTATGTAGTATGTACTGATGCCGGATCGTCCTGAACAACCACTTTTATCAACCATAGTGGGGTTTATAAGTCAGGCTGTCAGGATTTTACTGAGACCTGATGAAGACGCCTGACAGCCACAAACCACCCAGCTGAACTGTGAGTGTGTGTGGAGAACAACCGACAAACTCCAGAACCACCAGCTCCTCAGTTCTGGTGGTACGTTTCTACCTCGAGACTGAATGAGTCCAGCAGAGCAGGGCTACCTGATAAAGACCACAGAGGTAGCTTCGGGAAACTCTGAGACCGAAATAGGTGATCCTTGCATTGCAAAAAGATCTGGCTGTGGGCGTGTTATAGTTTAGGGCCTAATGTGTAATTTGTTTGCTACGATTTGCTCTAATTGGTCTGATCGGTGAACCTGCAGCTGGTGGGACAAATGGAACCCAGGCAGCGTCATGAAAAGAAAAGTTTGAGTTTGAAACGACCTCTAGTTTATCTAGATTTAGATATCTGGTTTTGAATCTGAATGGCTTTGGTAATTCTAGTTGCTACTATATCAGGATCACAACCCTGTTTAAACTCACTTTATATTAGAAGCTCACCACTCTTTCAATTCTGGCTTTTGATGACCTTTAACTCGTTGAGTTAGCTGTTCCTTTGGCAATAAACGGGTTAGACACCATCAGAACAATATCGCAGCCATAATCAGACGTTACAAAGGCAAACTGAGAAGGTTCAGCTGTTTAGTAATTAATTTCTTAAGAGTAAAAATTAAAGCAAATTGATTGAATGAGTCTTTAATGCAGGGACTTCATGTACGGTACCGTCACAGAGCCTTTAGACTGCCTCCAGATATCGTAACGGAAAAAAAAAGGCTCAGCTTATGAAGAGCGGAAAAAGTTGCAAAATATTAATGATTGTATGTGTGAAATATTAACCTAAGACATTGTGCTGCTTTTAAAGTAAATTTGTGAAGCAGCGATTTAAAGGATGGTTAACCTGTACCATATAAACCACAGATATTTAGTAAGCCATTGAAAATACCTGCTGACTTGCAGAATGTTGAATGTTATTAAAATATAAAATGTTTATTCACTGATATATACACTTTAGTTCTGTAAACTGTACTCTGATCTTTATAAATAAAGTAGCTGATCCAGTCGTAAGAGGGAGGGAAAAAAAATCTAAATAAAAAAGTTTTGAAAGACTATTTTGGTGTTGGAAACGTTGGATAACAAAAAGCATGACTGATAAGTGCGTTCTTCAATTAGAAAGCAAATTAAATTAGAATGTGTGTTGCTCTTCAATATTAACAATAATAAAACATAAAACCTGCTAATATTTAAATAACAGGAATGTTTCATTAAAAACAAGAAAAGATAAATTTCTGCCTTTAAGGTACAAAAAGTTTTTAATTTTTATTATTAAAGAGAACAAACAAAAATATAATATTACCACTGACTTGCGCGCAACTCTGCTCAAAGTTAGACTTTAAAAGTTAATTACAGGTTCGCAGAAGACTGATTTAATTTGACTAAATTCATTATGCATCCGAGACGTCCAACAAAAAGCGGGCATCTTTGAGTTCTGGTGGGACCGAGGAAGGAAAGAGAGGAGGAAGAAACAAGAAACCGGGTTTCAGATCAAAACAAACATGGAGGCAGAGCTGAAACCCAAAACAAAGAAGAAGAGGAGAGACAAGAGCCAAAACAAAAAAAAAAAAAAAGGACCGGTAAACAGTTCAGCACGCTGATGGAGAGATGAAAGAAAGGAAAGAAGATGAAAGATTTTAGCTAAAGAGGGTTGACCCGGGCGCTCTAGCCCTCTTATTGACCGCCCCGTGCTTTGATAAACTACGCTCCGTGTGTGAGTGTGTGTGTTTGGACTGTGTGACCTCTGGACGTTCTGAGCTAAATCAATCTGTCAAACGCGTTAGTGAGTCCGTGCTTATTCACCGCCATGCCTGTTTGTACATACGAGTCTGTGTGTG
Source organism: Fundulus heteroclitus (assembly GCF_011125445.2). NCBI lineage: Eukaryota > Metazoa > Chordata > Actinopteri > Cyprinodontiformes > Fundulidae > Fundulus > Fundulus heteroclitus. The sequence continues at coordinate 31,324,631 of NC_046374.1, forward strand.
TGTGTGTGTGTGTGTGGGTGTGTGTGTAGGTGTGTGTGTGTGCGACCCTGACCGGCCATCAGAGCCAATGACGGAGTATTGATCAAGGCTCCGTCACCATAGAGACGGCCATTTGGGAGGACAGGCGAGGGGGTGCGAGTGTCAAAGTGGGAAGACTTACTTCAAGGTGGCTCATCACGTCGTGTGTGTGTGTGTGTGTGTGTGTGTGTGTGTGCGTGTTTGTGTGTGTGTGAAATGTCAGCTTTGTGTTTTCCATTCGTGCCGTGGTCTGCTTTTCTTGTCCAATTAAAAAAGGTCATTAAAACACATAAATACATCAGCAGGGAAACATTTCAAAGTAACAATGTGTCTGGTTTTTAATTACCATCTCTAATTTATTACCTATTCAGTGATTGAAACGTAATTACTGTAAACAAACCAGCAGATTGTCTCCCTTGTTTATTCCCTTTCAAACTTTGGTCAGGTTTTTTTAAAAAAGGGAAAGCCTCCTGACTCGTTTCCTGCGGCTCCACCGTGCGTCCCTGTCCTAATGAGTCGGACCCATATAAATGTCACTGATCATAACCAATAATCTTTGGGAATGCAGCTTCCGCCGAGTCCATTCATTTCTGATAATGGACACCTCGTGGGGCATTATGCCGCTTATACCATGGTCACTTACAAAATAAATATTAAATCAATTATTAACACTTTTATGTCTTTTTTTCACTGTTAAAAATCATACATCTTTCACAAGAAGTGTCTTGCCATTACCAGCTAACGTTTCAACCAGCACAATAATTCAGAACAATCAGACTATTCGGCCTGAACTTCTTTTATAGGCGTCCTATAACACTTTTTTACGGACACCCAGCAGCCAATCAGAACTGAGTAGTCACCCAGTCCACGGTATAATAAACGTTAAAGGTGAGCTGGGTGTTAGTTGTCTGCCCAGCCCTAGTTTTTGCTGTCAAGCTCTCCCATGGATGCAGATTTGGCTCCTTCTTATTGTTGATTATCAATTCTGACCTTGACCGAGGCTAGTGAGGGCTTTAGAGCTGTAAATGTTGTTCTGGGTTCTTGTGTGACCTCCTAGATTGGTCATTGATGAGGTGTAGGAGTGATTTCTGTAGGTTGGACTCTCCTAAAATGTTTCACCCCTGTTCCGTGGTCTCTCCATTTGTGGATAATTGCCCTCACTGTGGTTCTCTGAGGTCCCAATGCCTTAGTAGAGGTTCTGTAACATTTCCAGACCAACAGAAGTCAACATCTTTGTTGATTTTGATTTTTTTTTTAAGTTATTTTTATAGATCTGGTCATGATGTGTTGCTGCTTTAGATCGTTTAGCTGTTTCATGTTGTCAGACAGGTTATGTGTGGTGTCTTCTACACATAACTACAAGTCAAACCTTGGTATGGCTAGTGAAATACAAATTGTGGTTTAATTACAGTTCGTGATTTGAATTTTCCCCCCAAATTAAAATCGTTATGCGTAAACTAATTTTTACAATAACTCATCAGTTCATCAGTTCTGCATTGGATCAAACAAAAATAGAAAGATGGTGTTTTAAAGTGGCCTAGTCCAAGTCCAGACTCAAATCCTAATGACACGTTGTGACATAGGCTTAAATATGCTTGAGATCCCTCATATGTAATTAAATTTAAACAATTCTGTAAAGAACTGTTCCACGTTTAAAAAACTTATCGCCAGATATAAGTTATTGCCTTCAAGCGGGACTGCACCAGTTATTGAGCAAAAATACCAAAGCTGTAAATGGAGAGATGTTCTTTTTCAGAACGCTACATGTGTTTGACTTTAACGAGCACTTGTCTTATCATCTGGATTAACAGCTGTCAAACATTTGATTCTTGGTGCATCTTTGTGCAAGAAGTCTTGATTGGGCTCGTGTTTACTGAAATACTTTTAACATAAGCAGCTTTATTGTGGTTCTAGTCAGAATTACACGCATTTAAAAAAAATAATCTAGCCAGAGGTGATCTTTTCTAGTTTCCCTGTGATTCTTACAGAAGTGATTCTTTTTTTTTTCCGGACCCAGCAGAGAGTTGCTACCATGATGGAACCAGTTTTAGAAGTGCTTCAGTCGTTCCACAGCAGAAATGATCATATATTGGGCGTTACAACTTGTCCAACTTCTTGAATTGACCTTAGCTTCTTTCTCCAGCAGTGTTTTGTCTATGTTACAGGATTCAAATACGTACGCTCGTAAACCTTCCTACACTGTCAGTGTTAGTAAGTGTGAAGGTAAGAGGTCTCTAACTGGAGCACCCTTTCCTTTTCCAATCTCATACAGTGTTTTGTAGGAAGAAAGGTGATCCGGTGTAGGAGAAATGGATTTGTTCCTCTTTAAAACTCTGAACACGGTCAAGGTGAAGGGTTACCAAATGAATGTAGGTCAATGGACTGCGTGTGAAGTAAGCGGCCACACTTTTTATGTTCCCTGTGTGTAGTATGTGGGCGAATGTGTGTGTGCATGACCTGTTCTTTGTTCCTGAGCTCGGTGCTGTAAGGAGAGTGGACCGTTGACGAGGATTAATGCCCAACATATGGCAACCCTACGGGACACACACACACACGCACACACACACATTGCAGTCATTACTCTGAACAAAGAACTGTAAGGCTAATGAGAAGCCGATATCATGTGTCCTTTGCAGACACACACAAGGCTTGGATTCACGTGGATACCCACCTTAAAGTTGCTTACACACGGATGGATGCAGTTGAACACACACGTGCAGCTGCTACTGTAACGTATGGGGACGGCAGCTGAAAGGTAGCAGCAGACTGTTGATGGAAGGGCTTTAAGGTCTGAACGCAAACACCTGTGAGTGTGTGTATTGGCGAGCACGGCTCTCCGTGAAGAGGGTGTTTATGGCAAAGAGATTGTGTGTGTGTGTGTGTGACGGAGGGAGAAAGAGGTGAAGTGGAGTTCATGGTAAAAGCGAAGGTTCATGCCTCCGTTTCTTCATGCTCCTTTGATTCCTTCTGTTTTTTTTCTCACATACGGATCACACCCAAAAACATTTGCAGTCGTTTTCGCTTCACAACTTTTAGCGCAGACACGCACACTCTGTTACTCCCGGCGGGATCTGACCGATTTACTCGACCTGTTCGTGAAAAGACCAACATCCCCGTCGCTCTGTTCTGGTGCTGCACTAACTGGCCTGACCCTCCTGAGGTATTTGCTGCTGAATCCACATCAAAGATAAGAACTAGTTTAATTACGATTAAGTTTATTTATCAAACGGACATATCCAAAGTCAATTACATATTCCTATCATTCCTCGTTATCAAAAAATGCATTCAAGTTCAGTCTATCATGCCAACAGGTGAAAAAGAAAGCTTTTCGTCTAAGGAGACCCAGTCGATTAGCAAGACGAGGGGAATTTATTTGTGTAGCACATTTCAGTACAAGGACAGCACAAAGTGCTTTACATGATTAAAACATAGGAAAATAAAAGCAGAACAAAAGCAAGTTGGAATAAAATGTAACATTGTAATAAGTCTCTGACTTTGCTGCAATCCCTCACACTGAGCAAGCGCGTGGCGACGGTGGAAAGGAAAGACTTCCTTTTAACGGGTAGAAATCCCCTGCAGAAAATTTCTCAGTGTAAGCGGCCATCTGCCGCAACCGTCGGGGGCTTTGGGGAAACAAAGTATACACACAGAGACACTGTTTCCAGGAGTACTTTCTATGTTGAAGAAAACGTAGAAATTTTATGCCAACAGATGCTTCTTTAGTGGCTTCGTCTATGAGAGATACAAAGCTGAACATATAGTTACTGGCAGCAATAGTTCATTCAACTATGAATTTACAGAAATCACCAACAGAATTCATAGAAAAGTAAGAATGCATCATTTCTGGATATTTAATTGCAATATTATTTCTGAAAATTTTAATGTTGATTACAATTACCCCCAATTTCCTTAATCTTTTCATTATAATAAACAATGTCCCCAGTACTTGTTTTAACATATCAGCCACTAAATATATACTTTGGATAGAAAAAGCATTAAGGGCGGTCCATCCAACACTTTAGATGCAATTATCAACATGAGTTGTTGTCATATCACAGGATCACATACACAAGAAAGTGCTTCTGTAGCGTTGGTAACAAAACAAAACAAAAAAATACTGTGAAAATAATTTATCTTTTAGGTTATTTTGAGAAAAATACTGATAAAAATCATGTATTTCTAGCGCTATTAGGTCTTTAAGTCGATTGTTTTTTTTTTTTGTTTATTTCTTTATAAATTAGTTTAGATGTTTGTAGAAATATGTAGAGAAAATGATGAATGTTACAAAAACTGGCTTATACTGCACATACAAGTACATAATTGAGGCATGGTAATGGTTTGAAGCCTTTAAAAGGTTCCTATGTTTTCATTCCTAAATTTTAAAGTACTTTTAAAGATGTGCCGGAGTGACTGGAGTTTTAACCAGTTGTACGGAGAAGGCTTGTCACTTTATGAAAATAAAAAAAATATTTGATGCAATGCTCCAGAAAATGTTTTTGAAGCCATACAGTTCTTTCAAATAAATGTATCAAACAATTATAACCTATACAGTATGCCAATATTTTCCAAAACAGCACGTAGGAGACTATGTGGCAGCTATTTAGATAGAATAAAATAAATAAATGTTCATGTTTAGCAAAAGCGTACACAATATGACACTTGGAGGTGTTAATATCTTAATGGAAGTGTGCACCTTTCAGCTAGTTATGCAATTTTACAGAAATATTGTATTTAGCAGCAATTTCATAGCTTGTTATGCTTGTATCACCGACTAAAAAGCAGAATGGCAAAAAGGGATAAAAAAAAACCTAATATTTTGTGCTCCTGTGGTGTGCCGGATAAGTTCACATTTTTGATACAGGGGACCTGGGTTTGAATCCTGGTGGTGTCAGGAAGGGCATCTGGCAACCCCTGAATAAGGGAGCAGCTGAAAATACATATAAATATGTATTCTGTGCAATAAGCACTTGAAAATGACTAAAAAAATTTTTGACATTCAAAAATACATGTTCTATTCTAACTGTACTGAATAATATTTTGGCAGCATACATACTTTTGGCTTTTCACCTAAACTGTTTTTCATGATGTATTGCTGGTAAATTTGCCAGATAATATTTTACTTATTCATTTAGTTTTTTAAAGAAAGGGCATTTTTAAAGCTCTTACACAAGTACAAGTAAACCTAAACAGACGATTTAAACCTGAACTAAACTTAGTTAAAGAAACTATAATTAATACTGACACTTTGTGGCTCAAATTGGTTCAACAGCTTGCCAATCACAACAATCTAATATGCCGTTTTTAAATGGTCTGTTGCTGTTGTGAATTTTTACTTCCACGGGATAAGTGTATGAAGTTGTATTCTCTTGTATCTCTGGTCTGCTTCTCTTACTGGCTACCATGTTTTGGGGCTGCTGCTCTTTTGCCAAAATAAGATATCAAAAGCTGTGCTCTGCGTTGGGAACTCGGGGAACTCTCATGCGATTGGCTAAGGAAACAGGAAGTAAACACGGGCTACACTCTACACCTAAGTGGTTCCACACCTTACCTCTAGGTTTGAAAGCAGAAAAACGTGACTAAGACATTGCTGATGGAGAGGACCGATTGTTTATAGGGAATGCTTCTTCCATCCCGGGTGACAAATGAGAATGATTTAGGTTGATTTTACTGTAAATATCTTACTTATAGCACCTTTAAACTGATCAAACTGCTGCAAGCAATAGCCCTGCATGTGTTCTGTATAAATCACCTAGTGCCTTGATGACTGAACCACTGGACGCCCACAAACTTTGTTTTTACACATACACTGGGTTATAAATAATACACATGTGGGCATATGTATGATTGTATGATCACCCGGTCTGATACTTAGCTACAATTAACCCTAATTACACTCTATCACCTGCAGGCAGTAGTGGTTTATCCAGCTATGGTATATCTATGTCTGGTGACTGTCAGACTCACTAACAATTGCCTTTAACATATCAAATCTCTCCTGTTGCCACAAATTGCCCTCTGGCACCGATTCTAGATGAACCTGATTCTCACTAACAAATATTTTCACATAGCTATGGCTAAGTCTGTATGTGGACCAAATTATCTCTCACTTTTCAAGTTGGTGCTTATCTAATGCCCTCATTAATGGCATATTAGCCAGTTTTAGCTATCTGACGAGCAGAAAAAGATTAGCAGACATTTGAACATTGGATTGAACTTTGATCTGTTGTATTACAAATCATTGAGTGTATTTCAAGTTATTATTAAAAAGGAAAGTTATTTTTACCCTGATTTTAAAGCTTGATTGACTGCCAGTTAGCTAACCAGCTTGAGCTAGGCTAGTTAGCTTTAGCTAAAGCTGGGCTAGTTGGCCTTAGCAGAATTCTTTCTGCTCCCTAACTTATTCTTTATTTTTACGCCAATAAATACAATTTTAAAAAGGGTAACAATATTCTTCGCGTTATCTTTGAGAGAAACTATTGTAACAACTAAGATAGTGGTCAGGAAAAAAACTGAGCTTTAGCTAATAGTGTATTTGTAGGTTCATTCTACTTTGCTTGGAGATGGTTTGTATCACTTCTTAGAAAATGTTTTATTTTTTCAAAATAAAGCATAAATACTGCTAAACATGATTTATTTTTACACAACACAAAAGTTCTGTATTGTTGGCCTGCTATATATTGTGTATTGTTTTAGCTTTTTTTATGCAGGTTAAATAAAAAATTTTGGAAGGCATTATTGCGACTGACTCGCACAAACTTTTTTAAGACAAAAATTCATATTGAAATAATTATGGACATGTAACCAGACAGAATCACAAGCACAACTTATGGGTTGAAAAGAGCTGATAAACAGAGGTCCTCTCAAGGTTTCAATGCCATTATTATGTTATGCCCTAATATAACTTGCTGTATGTACATTATTTCCACCCTTCATTTCTGTTCTCATGCAGTGACACTGTGGGTTTTTGCCATATACAGGTTTTATTTTTTTTTGTCTCTCTCTCTAGGTGTAAATGACTTTGGATGGCCATCTGTTACTTAGCCACCCTGCAGAGAGTTGGCCTGCATGCGCACCTCCAGTGTGTGTATGTGTGTGCCTCCCTTTATGTTAAACTGCATGTGTGCAGTTACTGTAATACAGTGTTTGACTGTGGTTATTTATGCCTGCGTGCACATGCATAATAGAGTAGGTTATTGTGTGCGCGAAAGGGACCGGGATGTTGGATGAAAGACGGTGTGAATGTTTGTTGAGCTTCATTTGTACATGCAAAACACGCATTCCAACGTAAGGAGAGTTACATATTTAATCCTGGTGCGTCAGATTTTCTCAGGTACTCATTTTAAGTCAGGATCTAAATATTTTTTATGAACCATTAGTGTATAGCTTCCATTATTAATCTTGATTTTTACTTTTTATGTGCTGACGTTTCAGCTTTTAAATATTGTTATATCTCATATTTTTGTTACATTGTACAGATTAAGTCAGCGTAATTATGCCCTAAAATCTAAGAGCAGATGCATGTGCTTGTTTCAACACCCTAATTTTACTTACTCTTTTATTGCTATGAATCTTTAAATGCTGTTCAGTCAGTCCTTCATACTTAGAGTAAGTTTATATCCGCGGGTAGGGATGCTACAGAGACCGTTTTAGCTCCCCTCACTGTTTTCTGCAGGGCTTTAATGTTTTCCATATCACAGCTGGCCAACCATGCATACATCGGTGTACTGTCATGGCACATATGTACAGCATTTAAATAAGTTTGAGTTGTTTACTATGAGTTGTTGCAGTGTGTTAGCTCTGTAGGTAGCATGTAATTGAGCTATTTTCATGTATTCATGTATTTATTGTGATTAGGTGCTGAAATCATACACATTTCCGTGTAATTCCATGGAGTATTTACTAATTTAACTTAAAAATGAAAAACTTTTCACAACATTACTAATATCTTTATGTTCCTTAATAGTGGAGAATTTAGATTATCTCTGTACTGTGACAGCAAACGGGCTTGAATCTGTACTGTGGCGGCTGGTGTCCTTTGGGAATAAGCTCTCTGTTAAAGTTAGGACAGTAATTTTGTCAAGTAACTCCCCTAATGTCTTCAGGTGCGCTTTATGTGGCAAATCATGCATGCTTCAGCAAAACCCACGTAGAAGCTGCTGTTCACCGACAGTTTGTGATTTGATTATGTCCGTGTGGCCTGCGGTGTCTGCTGGAGCATCCAGCTGTTGTCATTTACTGGTGACATTCAGATCAGGGCGTTTACCTCTGAGCCAAGATGTCCACAAACTTGGAAACAAGTTATGAATCCATATATATATATATTTTGGCAGTAAATAATAACATTGTGTTGCCTGCTTGATAGCAATAAATCAAAATTGTATTTCAGGCCTATTAAATTAGATGCATGCCACTGACTGCGACGATTAGATGATACAGAAATGACCCTAAGATACTTTGGATTGGATCAGGAA